>NC_052623.1:312655741-312955741 GCF_016161935.1 Mauremys reevesii
GGTTCAAAACATTCCAGTTTTTTGTAGCTTCCCAAATTTTTTGTGATTTTTTTTACAATTGAAATTGCAGTTTTCATTGGAGACATCAGAATGGTTACTGAAATTTGGTTGTGAGTAAACAAAAACTTTCCATAACCATTTCAATATATGGTTTTGATATAAAGCACAATAGATGTATCATTATTCACAAAAATTGAAAACATTTAATAATGGTGACCATTTTTAATGATTTTTTTAAAAGGCCATTTTTTTACTGGATAATCTTTTTATTTAAAATTAATGCTAAGGAACTCTACTAAGTGGGCTAATATAGTGCAGACTGGTTTGCGTGGGCTTCTCAGCAGGATCTGCCATTATTTTCTCCTCACTAAAATATAGACTCTGTGCCTGGCTATTGTAAGAATGCTTCTGTGTACAGAAAGACTGGGATTCTTGGATGTGAGCCTTCATAAATCTGAATATTGTGGGCTCATTACTATACAGGCCTTGTCCTATTGCACTCAGAGCTTTTGTGGGAACAAATAAAAGTCGATGCCACTTTGTCGGCACATAGATTTCCAGATGAAATTTGCCTTTTACACACCTAATTACATATGTCACAGGTACATATTGGTAGTTAGACATGTAGATCAACTGCACCAACTAACATTTCTGTTTGCATTTATTTCTGCCCACAAAACTGCAGGCACAAAAGAGTCAAAATCAGGTCCTCCATAATGAGCAATATAAATGATAGTGATGTTGCTAATAAAATACAGATGAACGTCGATAGCTCTATATATCTGTTCTTCCACTTGATTGTATTAACTGTCACCTTATATTTTTTGCATTTGACCACAAAAGACCACTCACTCTTACTGAAGATACTGGACTTATATTTGTACTGCAGGCTTATGGGTTGGCTAATTAAACTGTATAAAGCCATGTAGAATAATTTCTCACCTTAGATGCAGAGAATGGAGTAAGCTTCTGGTATAATAAAAGTAAACAGCAACCACCACTCTTTGATAAGCAAATAGCAAGGCTCACAACCAATGCAATGCAATGACTTATATTGAACAATGGGTGTATTTAGTTTACCATAGTTTGTACCATATGTATTTTTTTCGTACTTAATTGGCCTCTTAGAGTTGGTAGGGCAACTCCCACCTTTTCATGCTCTCTGTATGTGTATATATATATCCTCAATATATGTTCCATTCTATGCATCCGATGAAGTGGGCTGTAGCCCACGAAAGCTTATGCTCATATAAATTTGTTAGTCTCTAAGGTGCCACAAATACTCCTGTTCTTTAATTTTTCAGTTTGTTCCAAAACCCATTCTATTGACACCTCAATTGGGGACAGTTCCTCAGATTTATCACCTAAACAGAATAGCTCAGGTGCAGGGCCGCCCAGAGCGGGGGGCAAAGGGGGCAATTTGCCCCGGGCTCCGCAGGGGCCCCCAAGAGAACAGCGGGGGCTCCCGCCTCCACCCCTCTCCTGGAGCCTCAGCGCATCAAACGCCGAGTCTCCGCCGGGGCCCCTGAGCCCCGCCCCGCTCCGCGCCGCATCATCAGGGGGCGGGGCTGGGAGCTCCGGGCTGAGCTCAGCTCCCTCCGCTCGGCGTGGAGCTCCCAGCCCCACCCCCTCCCCACGCGGCTCTGAGTGGGACGGAGCTCAGGCCCCGCTGGCCACACGCTGCGGCTGTCGGGCGAGGCGCTGAGACTCCGGGTGAGGAGGGAGCCGGGGGTAAGAGTCTGGGGGCGGGCCGGGGTGGGGGGGAAGCGGGGGCCGCCACCGAAGCGCAGCCTGGTCTTTGGCGGTAATTCGGCGGCGGGGGCCCTTCCGTTCCGGGACCCGCCGCCGAAGTGCCCCGAAGACCCGCGGTGGGGGCCCCCTGCCGCCCAATTACCGCCGAAGACCGGGCTGCACTTCAGCGGCGGGTCCCGCTTCGGCGGTAATTCGGCGGCGGGGGCCCCCGCCGCGGGTCTTCGGGGCACTTCGGCGGCGGGTCCCGGAACGGAAGGGCCCCCCGCCGCCGAAGACCCCGGGCCCCCGGAATCCTCTGGGCGGCCCTGCTCAGGTGTGAGAATCTCCCTTACATCCTCTGCAGTAAAGACAGATGCAAAGAATTTATTTAGCTTACACACAACAGCATTATCTTCCTTGAGTGTTCCTTTAGCACGTCAATCGTCCAGTGGCCCCACTGATTTTTTGGCAGGCTTCTTGCTTCTGATGTACTTACAAAAATTAACATCAATTTTGTTTTGTCTTCTGTTAGTTGCTCTTCAAATTCTTTTTTGGCACTTTTATACTTCACTTGTCAGAGTTTATGTTCATCTCTAATTTCCTCAGTGGGATTTGACTTTCAGTTTTTAAAGATGTTTTTTTGCCTCTAACCACGTCTTTTACTCTGTTGCTTAGCCATGATGACGTTTTTGTTGTTGTTCTCTTATGTGTTTTTTTACGTGGGGTATACATATAGTTTGAGCCTCCATTATGGTGTTTGTTAAACATTTCCATGCAGCTTGCTGCCATTTCACTGCTGTGTTGTGACTGTTCCTTTTAATTTCTGCTTAACTAGCCTCTTCATTTTTGTGTAGTTATCCTTTTTGAAGATAAATGCTACTGTGGTGGGTTTCCTTGGTATTTTCCCCCCTAGATGTTAAATTTAATTACATTATGGTTGCTGTTACTAAGTGGGTCAGTAAAATTCACCTCTTGGACCACATCTTGTGCACCCTTTAGGACGAAATCAGGAATTGCCTCTCTTCTTGAGTGTTCCAGTACTAGTTGCTCTAAGAAGTAGTCATTATTTCTGCATCCTATCCTGAGGTGACTTGTACGCAGTCAATATAGGGATAATTGAAATCCCCCATAATTGTTGGCTTTTCTGTTTTTGTAGCCTCTCTGAGTATGTCACAATCACCATCACCATCCTGGTCAGGTGTCAGTAGTACTGCTATATTCTAATTGTTCAGGCACTGAATTTCTATCCATAAAGATTCTTTTGGACTGTTTGATTCAGTAAAATTTTTTACTATATTTAACTCTATGCTTTCTTTCACATATAGTGCCACTCTCCCACTAGCGCAACCTAGCCTGTCATTCCTATATATTTTCGACCCTGGTATGACCACGTGCCATTGATTATCATCATTCCAACAAGTTTCTGTGATGCCTATTATATCAATATCCTCATTTAATACCAGGCATGCAAGTTCACCCATCTTAATATTTAGATTTCTAGCATTTGTATATAAACATTTATTAAATTTGTCAGTATTAATTGTCTGGCATCCTGTGATGTAATTGAATGGGACTCTTTTTCATTTGACTGTTTCTCTTCAGTTCCTACCTGTACTTTCTCAACTTCTATCTTTAGAAGATACCAAGAATCCCCTTTAATAAATCTCCCCTAAGGGATGCATCTGTCCAAACTGTGTTCCTCCTCATCTGTCACTTCTCCTTGAGCCCTTATTTTTAAAACTCTGCTATAAACTTTTTAATTTCACATGCCAGCAATCTGGTTCTGTTTTGATTTTGGTGGAGTCCATCCTTCCTGTATAGGCTCCTCCTTTCCCAAAAGTTTCCTCAATTCCTAATAAAGCTAAATTCCTGATCTGAACACCATTGTCTCATCATCTGAGTGCAAAAGGATACCATGACATAGTCTGGAAGGAGGGTCCCACCTATGGGATCTTTTCCCTCTGCTCCAGCTTGATGTTCTCCTTCCCTGAGGCTTTCATCCTTTTCAACAGCACAGAGTCTGTCAGACCAGGAGTAGGACTGCTCTGCTGTGTCCTAAAAAGTCTCATCTATGTACCTCTCTGTCTCCCTTAACTTCTCCAGTTCAGCAGCTCTAGTGTCTCTCAAGAGCCCGTACCCGTTCTTTGAGGTTCATGAGCTACTTGCACCAAATGCACACATATGCCACCTTCTCACAAGGCAAGTAATCAACCATGCTGCATTCAGTGCAATAAACTGCATAATCCCCACTCTTGCTGCTAGACTTCTGCCTGCATTCTTTTTACTCTTGTAGGGTTTTGTTTGTTTGTTTGTTCTTTGCATTCTTTTTTTTTGTAGGGTGGGGCTTCGGCCTAAGTCTGGAGAATGTTTATTGAGTGTATCTGGTGTTCTTGCTCCCTCTTTAAACTTCCCTGTTCGCTTGTGCCTCTGGTTACTTAGGAGCTGGCTTTTCAAACCCCTGTTCTCCACGAGTTAGCCTCGCCCCCTTGTCAGGGGATCCTAAAGGGATCTGGGATCCAAAGATGGCAAGTTAGAAGCTTGTTAACAGGGGCGGCTCCAGGCCCCAATACGCCAAGCGCGTGCTTGGGGCGGCAAGCCACGGGAGGCGCTCTGCCGGCGCCACGAGGGCAGCAGACAGGCTGCCCTCGGCGGCTTGCCTGCGGAGGGTCCGCTGGTCCCGTGGCTTTGGAGGACCTCCCGCAGGCAAGGCGCGGCAGGCAGCCAGCCTGCCTGCCATGCTTGGGGTGGCAAAATTCCTAGAGCTGCCCCTGCTTGTTAGGAAGCTCTCAGCCTTGCCTAGCAGGCGACTAGGTTCAGAATACAGCATCCCCAAAAGACCACACTATAAACTTCAATCAAGCAGGGCACATGACAAGCAAACAAGCACACAAACAAACAAACTGACAAGAAATTCATTCAGCGATCACATAGTCGCTCCTTCTTCACCTGCAGAACTCCTTTGCAAAATTCCCCTGCTTGTAGGTCCTGTTCCCTAGCTCACTAGCTTCCTTATTTTAGATATTTCTTAAGCTCCTGTGACCACGGTATCTACATGTTGAAAAATTAATGTCTCGGGTTGCACCAACTATTGCTTTATAAACATTTAGATTAACTGCCATATTGCGAAGGAATGTGGGAAGGGAACCTACAAAGAGATTAGATTGTTTCTTAATTGCACTGCAGGGTTACCCTTTTCCTTTCCAGTAGGTCATCCTCTAAGAGATTCTTGGTCATGTCATTGTGGTTGAAATTCAGTCACCCTTCTTCTTCCTGAGGACAGTGTGCTGCATGAAATACACAGTACCTGGACTAAGTCTAGGCACAAAAAGGAAGAGGACTAGGGTTTTGTGAAATGGCCTCCAGCACTTTGAGACCATCCAACGATGAGGACCATCAGGATAGAAAAATTATATCAGTCTCTCAATAAAATATGCATTTTGCATATCAATTGTACTACAAGCATTCCATTGATTGTGGAGTATAAGAATAGCCCAGAGGTTGGGTTGTAACTGTAACTGTCCTTTCCCCCCGCTAATTCACTTGATTTCCTGCCCCCGCCCCCCGCAAAATGGATAGATAATAGACAAGTGGCAGTAAAGATTCATTAGCATGAGTGGCCATTTTAGTGTGGTGGAGCATACCTAAGAAAATATGGAGCTGAGAACAATATATTCTTTTTTCTCATCTTATACTAGTCAACGCAGATATGATTGTCTCAGAGAATGCAATTGATGAACAAGTTTAAGCAACATTAAAGCATAATTACCCCTCCCTTATGCACAGACTATGACAGGGTCATTATCCCATTGTCTATAATGAATCCAAGGCTCAGGCACTTAAATAAAGTTATATTCCAAAGTGCGATTTCAGATCATTCAGCAGCCTTAACTACATTGAGGTCTTTGTCCAAACTTTTATTGCATTATTGCAAAGGTTTACCAGGGATAGCTGATTTGAAGCTTGGCATAGCAGAGTTGGTGGCATGTTACCTAATGTTCTATGATTGATGTAATCCACCAGTTGATGCCTTGAGCATGTATTTGTGGGAATGTTAACCTGAGTCCCTTCAAATTCATGTTCCTAAAACTATCAAATAGGCTTTTTGAGCGGAAAACTTACAAGAAGATGGAGACAACCAAAGCCACGAATTTTATTAATGGGTTTTCTAAAAAATATGAATGTACAGTTACACTAAATTGTCAACATCAAGCCATTTAGAAGTGTTTCAGTCTTTCATTGTTCAATCTGTATAGGGTAATTATTCAGTATGCATTTACTTTTCATATTCACTATTTCAAGTAGTGTCACTTATCTTGGACATGCCTCTTGTTCTGCAAAAGAGACTGATGCTGTTTTACATTTTCCAACAAATTCCTTCACTCCCAAATTTGAAATTAAACATACAGAAAGTAGGTGGGGATAAAATTACATGATCTTCTAGAATATACATACAAAAAATACTTGTTCCTGCTCCTACTCCTCAACATTACCCACACTGTCTGTTTTTATTAACCTTTTCCAATGGAGTCTGTTTTTATTAACCTTTTCCAATAGCTTTCCTATAGTCTAACATTTTCAACAACTAGCCTCCCAGGTGTTCATCTTCTTCCCCTTGCAAGATGCTACAGACAAAGGTGCTGCAAATTGCACAATATATACATATTTCTGGTTTGATAGAAAAAGAATCCAAGAGTGATAACTTTAGTTTGTTGTTTGTAGCACCAATTGCTGCTTAGTGATGAGGCCTGAAAATAATGTAGATGGAGGTTAACTGGATTTTTTCCATGGTAATTTGGAAGTACAGCTTACTCCTTGGTATTTGTGTTTGTGTCTCCATTCCTAATTCTTTCTCCTCTGTTATATGAGATATGGCGATTAAACCCCTTTTCTCCCTAGCTCTGAGCCATTCTCAACTTTAATGTCTAACCCTCTCTGCAGCAAGAAACAATGAGACAGTATTGGTCAGCATGGTAGGCAGTGGTCTCTACACAATAGAAGACTAACCATTGTCAGGTTTTAGTAGGTATCACAGTAAAGGAGAGTTTTAAGGAGGATTTGAAGGATTGCTGTCTGTAAAACTTGTGCTGTGTTAGTATGATGGACTTATCACCTATCAATGTTTTGTGTAGTACAGACAATGCTATGGTACGATATGGATTACACCCTTCATTTCATTTTTATTTTGTTTAACATTTCCCGAGAACTTAATTATAAACATTTAAAAATGCATGAAAATCAGTGGAAAAAATTAACTGCACAGTTTTCTTAGTAATTATCAGGGTTAATATTGGGAGACAGGAGGACAGAAAAAACAACAAACAGAGAAAAATAAGAGTAATAACCCTCAGCCACATTCATGCAGTAATGTACCCTGCAAGCATATATGTTGCAATAACTCATGAAGTAGTGGCTCTCCAACTACGCTGTTTTAGGACATTGTCACCTAGACAAATGTATAAAATTCTGTAAAAAAATCAATTTAGCAAGAAAAATATTTTTTCTGGATCAAAAAAGTATGTTAGGTACAAATGTAACCCAAACATATTGCATTGTTATCCTGTATTTTTAGTAATTCATAAATGCAATTTGCACATGCATTTGTGAGGTAATGTTGTACCCCATGAGTATATATGTTGAGATAACTCAGGAACTAGTAGTAACCCAACTATGCTGTTTTAGGACATTGCTTAGGCTAATTGATTATTCATTGCAGTGACAGAGGTTGCCGCATATAGTCACCTGAGGGAGATGGTACTCTAGGGATGTGTGAAAATTGCACACTGAATGAGACTTCTTTCAATTTGCAAGTTAAAGAAAGTTTTTCACCTAAAATGTTAAGGAATTGATCTTAGTTTCTGAATGCATTTGGGGCCCAAGCTTCTCCGATGACACAGTTAATGTAACTTTTTTATCGACATTGGATGAAGGTTAAAAGTAAAAGAAGTTTAGAGCTGTGGTTTATTTTTTCTTGTCTTTTAAAAACAGTGGGGGAAAGGGATGGGGCTCTGTTTCCTGGTGCTGTCCTGAAGGGCCAGAGTCAGGAAGGGGCTCATGCTGGCAGGGGAAGCGGATGGGGCTCTGTGCCCTGGGGTCATGCTGAAGGGCTGAGGTCAGGATGAGGCTCTGCCAGTCAGGGGAAGGGCTCCTTGTCTATCTTGCTCCCCCACTGTGCAAGGACAGTGGACAGGGCCTACCTGAAATGCTGGGGTCAGGATGGGGCTCTGCCCAGCAGGGAGACCGCTACTCAGAGGGTGCAGCCTTCCACTCCCTAGAGACCTGTCACTTCGGCTGGGTGGTCTCAGCTGCTGGGACCAGGCTTCCTGTCTGTCTTGCTCCTCTACTGCACAGCTGCAGTAGCCATCAACTGGCACTCACCCTCCTCAATGCAGGTACGCTGTGCTGTCTGGCAGCAAGAAGGGAGCTGGATCCAGCTAGTGCTGGCAATAGCAAAGTTCAGGTTAAAATAGGTATAGCCCAAATACTGGATTTTCCTGAACTCAGGAGTGTTTTGGAGAAATTTGGTAAAAACCAAAACAAAAGAGCCGTACACATGGATTAGTCACCTTTTATGAATCCCACAGAATAGTTAACTAGAAATGCCAAAAATAACCACTTTTTATGCCCAAGATTCTAAATAACTTTCTAAGACAAAATCTCTTCTCTTTGAATTAAGAAGATATGTGATGTTGCTGTCAGTACAGCTTGGGATATGTGCAGTGAAATTAAATCAGTGCTCAGTGTGCCCAGAGTGCCAACATAGAGAACTTTCAAAACGCAACAAAAACATTTCCTCTTTGTTCTTTTTTCCTCTTCCCTTTGTGTTACGTCTCTGTGACTTTGTTTCATTGTAGAGCAATGAAAATTAAATCCATGAATCTGTGTGCAATACCCACCTTTCAGATCAACTGTCCTTTTTTTCAAAAATGGAGTTAAAGATAGGTACAGATATTTGTAAAATGACTACAGGAATTTTTGACCGATGTGCTCAGTGGAAAAACAAATCCTGCCTTGTGCTTTGCTCTGGGCTGTAGACAGCACATAGTAAAACAAACAGCGTACTGTCAAAACAAACTAGAAAAGCCCATCAAGCTCAATAGTCTGATGGGTGTTGTGTAGGAAGAAAAATATGTAACCTGCCTCCATAAATGAGGGGCATCTTCAAGTCTGAGGTATCTAAATATTTCCAACCCTATTTGGACCATCTCCAGTTAAAACCAAACAATTTTAGGGTCGTTTTAGACTGGAGAGCCTATTGAAAACTGATTATCTTCAAATAGGATTACACTCAGTTAATATGAGAACATGCACATTACAATATCTCAAAAAATCAAAAGTTCCAATTTGCTCACTACATGTAAATCCAATTCAAAATATTTCCATAACATATATCCGCTGGATGTTACACTATTTGTATGTCACTCTAGAATGGATTAACTCCATGACAGGCTAGTCTCAGTTTTTCTGCATTTGGTGTTTTTAAACAGTTTATATTTGTTATCATATCAAAGACAGGCTTGCAGTTTTCAAAAGGAAGAAGAGAACACAGCGCCCAAGGCTCTTCCAGCATTACATTTCTTATTCCATTTTATCTTTCTTGGTTTTGACTAATGTCAGTAACAGCTACTGGTAATAAACTGCTTGTTACAGCTTGCTCTTGCCTTCAAGCACTGGCTTTGATACATTGTCAGCCAATTGGAAGCATTTCCTGATTACATTTCCAAATTGCTTGTTTATTGATCGAAAGTTAATAAAGCAAAAGACAACTTTACGGCTTAAATTAAATGAAAGGTTCCTTTGATGTTCAAATTATCCAATCAACCGACATGCAATGAAATGTAAGCATTTGAAAGTTTTATCTGGAAAGAAAATGTAGGAGATAAATGGATTCTAGCACAGACACAGTATCTAAGTGCTAATGAAAAATACCCATAACTTTAACATATGGAGATTTCATTTACTGTCTGTCAAAAAGTAAGTGGTACTGGATTTTATTATGTGTAAATACCTGAAAACATGGAAGTGCAAATACAGTATATCTATCTGACAAACTACAATTCCTGGCTGCAGGTATATTTGGATTGCTGCAATAAACAAAATGCTATAAATTATAATCCCCTCAAGAGGCTGGCATTTGCTTGTTAATCTATTTGCTTCTGGTGCTCCACTGAAAGTGCTGTGCTGCTGTCAACCATTAACATTCCATTAAAATTAACAGGATATTGGGGCATACCTGTTAAGTTCAGCAGTGCAAGAGATTTCATTCTGTCTAAAGGTACCCAGACAAGTGGTTAACATTATGTCACCAATTCAAGAGTTTTTACTGACATGATGACCTTAGCTTAAACCATCCAGGAATCATTCAAATCCTTTAGGTCATTATTAGGTTCGAGAGGTTAAGCACTTCCAGTGCTATAACTTTTCAGAGGCAACCGCTTTCATTACTGTTTAACCACAGTGGGACAGTGTTATGGATACAGATACTATATACAATAAAAGCAAAGGGCTAGATTCACAAAGGGAAATTAGTCACTGCAATGCCTGGCTCCTAGGTGCCCTGCCACTCAACAGAATGGGGAGCTGCCTACACCAGCTAGGAGTAAAATGCAGAGGAAAGGGGTGGGGCTTAGGGCTAAGAGACATGGGCCCTCTCCTGGCTCTCAGCCATGGGCCCTCCCCTGGAATTAGGCATTTAAGCCAGGCAGCCCTGTCTCATGAAAAATCAGAGAGGAAAAAAGTCCCTCACCCCATTATCGTCAATAGCCCAGTGGCTAGGGTACTCACCTGGGTGGTGTGTTTTCAGATTCCTGCTCAGCCTGATAGCTCAGCTGGGATGTGGGAGGGTCAGGTTCAAGACATAATATTTAATTATGTATAAAACAGAAGAGCTTGAGAGTGCCCGACCCCAGAATACCCATAGCCTGGCACTTCTTGTATCTGGGAGGTGGGAGACCTGGTTATAAGTCCCTGGTCCACATCAGGCAGAATGGGAATTTATACCTGTCTTCCATATCCCTGCAGTGTGTTCTAACCACTGATGTAATGGAAAACATACACACACACACGCAAAAAAACCGATCATTCCCACCTGTCTTTTGTGCAGCTTAGCTATGTCGAGATTAGTCCCAGCAGTTGCAATAGGCAGGGAACCGCCTAGCTTGGGAATCCCACTGGGGTTTTGGTGTGAGCGAGGGGACCGAGCAGCTTGGAGAAGTTACGCTTTGGGAATGTTTGTGCTTGTCCCCCAATGGAAATTTTGGTGTCTACAAGGTTAGGTGACAGCTGGGTGGTGGTTTTGTGACTGTCAACAGAATCTAAATGTTGGATTTAGGCACCTAAAGAGGCACCTATGCACTTCAGCCCCTTTGTGAACCTAGCCCAAAGACACTACACTAAGTTATCTATCATCTCTGATAAACAAGGACACATTTCAAGGTATGTCCATTCCAGAGCTCAGACTAAAAGCAAAAATATTAGCAGCTTAATACTATGATTTAGATGCATTTTACCAGAGTAATCTTGGAAAATGCATTTTCTGGGAAAGTGTATAATTATACCAAAGCTGAATACATTATATATTTTTGTGCTTTATTCTGCATGAGAGCATACAGTTCACACAAAAGGAGCAAGACTGACCAGCAAATGAAAAGCATAAGGATCCAGGTAATTTTCACAAATTTACTACTAATGGAACACTTAGACTATGCACCAAAGTTACAAGTGTAATATCTGCAGGATGAAAGGCTAGCAAATGTGTATGTTACTATGTATCTTACTGTGTTTGATGGCTTCATCAAAATATACTATTTATGGTTTATATTACAGTAATGCATCCTTCGTCATATTTCCTCCTCCTGGAGCTAAGGCCTGTGTGAAGGATCGTCCAGGAAGGAAATAAAGGATTCCTCATTATGGCCAAATCATTGCTTCTTTTCTTTTATTCATGGATCCAGAGCCAGCTGTAAGGTATGGAAAAAGAGCCATTGCAGGTGGGCACCCTTGCTTGTGGTGTTCAAAGTATAAAGGTTGGGCGTGGAGGTCTAGGCAGTAAAGCAATGTTTTAAAACAGAGCATAGATGTAGTGAGAGTGATGGTAGAGTCATAGGCAGGGGGGAGAAGCAAGGAAATCTATTGATCGGGTAGGGGAGGAATTAGGGTGACCACATGTCCAGTTTTGGGCCCAACAGTCCCTGTCCCACCATCCTGACTTTTTTGGCAAAAGTGGGCATTTGTCCCGTTTGCTCTTGTTGACTTGCTCTGGGACAAATGCCTGTTTCTGTCAAGGGGGTGGGGCAGAGTTCCAGTGAGCCCAGCCTCACACAGGGGGCAGGCAGGGTTCCAGCAACCTCTGGCTTGCATGGGGGGCAGGCAGGGTTCCAGTGGCCCCAGCCTCACATGGGGGCTGGGGGGCGGGGGCTCAGCTGAGTGACTCAGTCCAGCCCCATTGGGGGAGGGGCGAGAACTCAGGCCAGCCCTGTGCGGGGTGGTGGGGAAGGGCTTGGTCCCTTTGATCCATTGGATCCATTTTCCCTTTGGGAAATGTGGTCACTCTATGAGGAATGTTGCTGATGTAGTTGGTGACCTGAAACAGGGCAATGCATTTGGGGCACATGCACACATCTCAGTGCATCAGTCACAGTCCTTGAGCTCGTGGAAACTGGGTGCTGTAGTTCCAAACCACGTGGCTAGGAGCAAACGGGTGATGTACAGGATACCACATAAAAGGCTTTCTGCCTCTTAGGCATGGGCCCCAGACAGGAGATGCAGACAAGGACCTGGGAGGGGGTTCTCCAGGGCAGCCAGGAAGGATCTCCTAGGGAGAAGGGTGCATCGTCTCCCTTTCCAACTTGTGGAAATCAAGAAAGTCTCTATTGCTAAGTGTTCTGTGTTACTTTGAGCCTGTAGCATCTTCTGCTTTTTAATAAAACTTGACCTGAGGAAAGGGATGTGGAACTTGATATTAGTGGCTGGTGAATCTTCCCAATGACTTACATGACCCCAGGAGAGTCTCTCATTTCCTTTAAAATAATGTACAACTGGCATTGCCCAAAACCCTTTCCTCCGTTTTTAGCACTTTAATTATTTAATTGTTTTGAGAGCTCTCCATGCGGCAGCAAACAGTACAAGTCTGTATGTAATGATGCATGAGGTCCCTACATGTCAGGCTTAAACCTGCCAATTTCTTGCAATGAAAGTACTAACTGAAATAGATTCATAAGAGCTGGAACTTACTCTGCCAAAAGTAGTCTGAGTGCCTTGACACAGCCGCACACAACTTCTCTGAAGACCCTAGAGTAAAACATGGCTCACAAGTGTAGCCTATATCAAACCAGAAGAAATCCTTAATGTGATTAGGATTTGGTCTTCAGAGCAGCAAGGGAAATCTGGATTGTGATTTTTAAAAAAAATTCTCTCTCTAATGACATGCGTGTAAATATAGATAGATACATTTGGAATGCTTTGGATAAAAGAGTAAATTGATTGATTAATAAAAAATTCACACTGTGTATGTCATATATAGTGGTAATGGTCAGGATTCCGGATTTATAAAGTTCTTTACAAAACTTCTAAAAAAAATCAATGCAGTGAGATTGCTATTAAAATGTCAGCATTTGCCAACAGATGCCACACAGTTATTTCCTCAGAGAAAACTGTGATATCTCACTGTGTAGTAACTGTTGAAAAGCTGACTTCATAATGGTGATGCATTGTAATTAAGCCCATATTCTGGTGTCCTCTAGCTCTCTGTTACAGCCCTGGCCCTCGGCCTGCCCTGGTTCCCCTAACCTCGTGGTGGGCATATTCCTCCTTCTTTTCCTATCTTTGTCTGAAAAGAGAAGTTGCAGCAGCAGCTTGCTTGTTCATGGTTGGATGGTTTAGACACAACAAATCCTGCATCTTGGCAGGAAGTTAGATTAGGTGACCCTGGTGGTCCCGAATGGTTCTATGATTCTATGAGCTCTACCATCAGGGATTGGATCACCCCTTCTGCTGCCATGACAATTAGAGACAATAATGCTGCAGCTGCAGTACCATTTGGTGACCAGGAGAGGCACTGCAGGCACTAGCAAATTGGTTCTACTTCCCCTACTGGCAACAATATCGGTTTCAGCAGCAGCAACTCAAAGATTGGGTAACTCCACCTCTGTCATTGGAAATAATACAAGAGAAATCTTTCCTCCATAGCAGGGGTGGGGAGAAATGCAGTAGTGCCAGCTCCAATGGTTCAAATCTCATGAGTCAGTCCCCCCTCCACCACCAAAAGTCATGAGATTGGCTTTAAAATTGTGAGTTTTTAAAAAAATAATAATTTGAGGTTTTTTTTATTTGATTTCTGCTGTTTGAGCCTTTAGGAGTCATGTTTTCAAGATTTTTTCCATAAGTATTAGGGCTAGAAATTTACTTTTAAAAAATGAAAGCTGCAAGTCTCACAAAATCACATGACTCCTGGAGTTTTGGCTTTAAGAAAAAGACTCACAACAAAATGTAAGAAGCTGGCAATGCTACACATGGCACTGTTTTGCAAGTTTTCCCTGGAAATAAGTTATGACTCTGTAGTTTGAGTCCTTCAAAACCTGTCCAGTGGGAGCTTTGGGGAAATGCTGTTAGTCCCAAAGCCTCATTTGGAAAGTTGAACTTGATTTGGGCCTATTGCCATTTCCTTAAAATCTGGAGAACTTATACTGATTTCCCCATTTGTTAAGAATCAAAATATGTCAGAAAGCTACTGATAAAAAAATTACAATTTGTAGAATGGAGAGGGTAGGGTTGTTTTGTTTTGTTTTGGGTTGTTTTGTTTTGTTTTGTTTTTAGTTATATCCTATTTCAAGCAGTAGATTAAGTCACTCAGTTCAGGAGCTCTTTCTCCTGTCAAAATCTGTATTAATTGACTTACTGCATATGTGCATCAGCCATTTTTAGTTAATTGAGCCCTAAGCAGCCATTTTTTTTTTGTATAAAAAGTAAATATCCCCTGTGGCACTTTAGCTACCAAATGTTGTTATTGTTAATAACTTCACAGTGGAAGAGCTGCAATTAATGGCGACATATAGGACTTTCTTCATGAAATGTAGGGATATTTTGCGTGTTATCAGCACCAAGTTCCCTGTAAGCTGGCATTCTGTACCGTACAATCTATGACTTTCCAGAAATGTGAATCTTGGTCCTATAATTTGCTCTCCTCAATCACTTTCAAGCACTTGAGGAGTATCTTTCAGAACAATGACACAAATGACGGGGAAATATTTAATGATTTTCTTGCTGTTTATAAATAACAATCCTGCTTACTCTGATCTTCTAGTTTTGATAAGCCTTTGTATTTTTAAGTATAATATTACATTATTGGGTGGAAATAATTCCTCCAGGTAGTATTACTTATTTTAAACATTAAAACTGTTCAAAAACTGCAATTTATATGTTTTTTGACAGTAACCACTCCCATCTTCTGGCAAATTATTTCCCTCTTAACCACAGATCAAACATGTATTAGACTTAATGGTGTAGTTAAATTTAATTCTAAAACAAGTGCAATACCAGAGGCAATTTGAAACTCGGGCCATTAATTGGATCCCATTTTTGTTTAATTTTAGGGAGAATAAACTGCTAAGTATCCTACAGATGACAGAAGCTACTATACGCAACATTAACCTTTCCCCTGCCACATTGCAGATGTGCCTGGGGTTGCCGTTTTAACATATTTACAAATACACTGTTGTCATTAGCAACATACTATGTGTGCATAAAGCCACAGGAGTGTCCTTTTGTTTGATATATACTGGTTGGAAATCTTATAACACTCAAGGAGTTAACCTGCTTAGACACACGCGTGAATTTTAGCCATCAGGGATTTTCGTTTCCATCTAAGAGAGTCTTTTAAAGGCCTGCCATCTCCTGAAAGGCCAAGCTATAAAATAAAAAGTCCAAATTTCCCCCTCTCTCCCCAGTGTTTCTGTCCCTTTCTTATCCTATACCTGGAAATGTAAAATTTTCTTATATTTAAGACAGAGCTTCACTATTTCTAATGTACTTCACACTTGTTTATCCACTATGCAGTACCAGGCAAAGCATTTTTCTTGTATCATTTGTCACATAATCACAACAGAAACATTTAGGCATTCCAGAACATTGAAAGATTTTTAAGCTCTGTAATACATTCACACTTTGCAATGAGAAAATGTTTCAGAATGAAATAATAAAATGGGGTTTCAACTAGAAAAAAAATGAGATAAACTAGTCTAGGAAATAAGTAAAAATTATACATGCAGGCAACCCACTGATCAAATATTTCTTAGGGCTATTGTGAATCTATCAAGGATACTGAGCCAGTGATAAAGAAATTACTGAAGAGTGATTTACTGTGTTGTTTAAGAGTCATGTTAGAAAGATTGTTTTGCTCACAGCAATGTGCTGGGTCTGTTTTATTTTATGATTAGTTAAAAGCTGTGGGAGAACTTTGCATGTGTACTGGAAACTGAAACCTTAGTGGTTTATTTATATTATTGGCTATGCTTACTTTAAAACTGTCAACAGAAAGTATTAATCACACTAAAAGAAGCTTAGCTTTACAAATATTTCTTCTGCCAAGTGTCACAATCAATGCTGGATAACGTTACAGTGTAACCTGGCCAATGCTACATTTTTAAAGAGGATGTCAGCACTGTCTCAGGATAACGCCATTTCAATTGTGGCCTTTTGTCATTCAGGTTGAGTCTTCTGTCCATTGATTCATGGAATTGAGATAATTAATGTACAAAATGACCCTTATTTTCTGACACATAAGCGCTGGGGTTTGCTAAACTTTTGGCCACCATTTGGGATACTCTTGGATTGTTTTGCTCCATTTGAAAAGAAGAAATTAATAAAGTAGGTCCTTTGCTCCATCAGTGATTCATTGCTCAGGACCAGATTTTTGGCCCTAAATAGGGGTTATTCCTGTATAGGGGACTGACACTTTCTCAACTACCAGTGCCCCTGAATCCTTCATGGGAGTGGTCAGGGAGGGACACAATTCAGCTTTGGGAGAACCCAGCACAAGTTAATTAGATTGTAAGAACCAGATCTCAAAGGTACATAGATGCCTAACTCCTATTGCTGTTAATGAGAGTTAGGTGCATAAATACTGTTGGGGATCTGAGCTTAAGCTTTTGGGGGCAGGGACCATCCGTACTTTGAGTCTTTTACAGTGCTGAGCACAATGTCAGTGCTATCACATAGTAAATAATGATGAGGATGATCACAGTATGGACTAGTTCAGTATTAACTTATATTGTGATTCTCCATAGGGCTGAGGAGAAGATGATGCCACTGCAAGTAATCATGCCTGTTCATTCCCTGACCTACCCCATTCCTACAGATTACCTGCCTACGGAATTCCACAGATTTGGGAGGTGGGGGGATTGAAGAATAGCCTGCATTAAAGCTGAAGGGTTAAAATCCATGTGCATTTTATATAACAACCTGGTATATGGACTATGCCAGCTCTTTTCCAGGCCCAAAGTCCAGAGTTTGGTCAAGAGACCAGAGGCCTAGCAAATAGTAATCAGGTAAGAGAAAGCTGGAGTAAACAGATAATCTTGTTTTGCTAAAATAAGCCTAGCCAGCAAATTGCCAGATGTTAGAGCTGAGAACTGAATAATTCTGTCTGATTCAAGTTGCAAATTGAACAAAGGATCCCTGTTCCTATTGTGTAGGGAGAAGTTCTTCCCACACATCCAACTTTGAGTTTATGAAAGGTTGGCATATGTCAGTATAAGATATGGCCTCCTCCCACCTCCCTTTCCCAGGGACCAATGCCTGCCCTAAGACACAAAGGAGACATTCTTAATTGCCATACACTTTCACTGTTTCTTTGCTTTAACCCCTAGGAATGTACCTGTTGGACAATCAAAGGAACTACTTCATTCCTATGGACCCCAAATCAGAATTCAACATATATATTTTATATTAATAACATTTTATCAAAGTATTAATTAAAAGTTAACTTGCTAACTTGAGACCATGGGCGGAGACATTATGTAACCTTTTAACCATTGACTAATGTGCTATCTTGTCTTGCTGCAAAACCTATCCCGGGGTGTGGAACTGCCTACCCCCTCACTTCCCCTCGCCCATGGAAAATCCATATATTCCATTGTAATCAATTGATTGACAGTGTCTCTGAGCCTAATAAGCAAGGTGACACTCCGCCAGTGCTGAGTGTAATAAACTCCTATGTTTGACCTCTACAGTGTGGATTTACGTTCCTTCAAAAGCCAGCCTCCCATCTATCTGCATTTGCCTACACCAATCCATTACCCTTTGCTTCCTTCTGTTTCTAAAAGCAGAGAGGGGCCTTTGACACTAATTAAGCACTACTACATCCAGAAGAATGTAATGGGACTCTTTTCACACTTATACTTTCTTCACTTATACCTTCTTTCACTTGCATCATTCCGGCATGCAAAAGGGCAAGTGGGAATTTTCCTTTTTGTCTATTTTTTGTATCGAAAGCAGGGTGGTTTTTTCACCCTCTTGATTCAAACTCTTAAAATATTCCTAAATTTTGTAAAATGAATTCCTCACTGACTTCCTGAAATGAAAGGAAGTCTAAAAGTGACTGTCTTTAATCTTTGGTGGAAATCATTCTTAATTCCTTCCTTAGCACTGGTTGAGGAGTGTGCTTCACTAAGAAAGAAAGAAAGAAAGGTAGGTTAGTTGGTCTTCAGTGAGTGTAACTTCTAATTAAATAATAAATATTGGCAAGTTTGCTTCCTATAGTGCTTCCATTTAACTAAAATCAGTAAGTTACCAAAGATTCCTGATGAGTTTCCAAAAAAACTTTAATGAGTGGAGTTAGTCTGCATTTGACATACTTTGTGCAAACTTCATTTTACTCTTCATGGTTTTTGCTTTTGCAGGATTATTGGTGAAGAGTTTAATCATGATACTAGAGCCACTTTTGTTTCTAGACTGCTTCATTGTGGCTCAGGCTTTGAGTTTAGTCTTTTGCTCTTGTCTATATTTGCAATATCAATCTGTTAACCTCTCTCAAATGAGCATGTGCAATACTGACAAAAACATAGGGAGGGCTCTCAGAGGCTAATTGACACCAGCATTGCAGCAAATCAGCATAAATGGCAAACAGACATTGCTTAAGCTCTGGACTGCTTGCCCTCTAATAACAGACATTTCCAGGCTTTGGAACATGATGGATGTACCCAGCAGGGATAAATTACTTCTCTCCACAGCATGACTGTGCCTAGGAGACACATGATCTGCCTTGTGTACTTTTATCTTTCACTATACCTTGCAGATTCGGAGCAGAACAAACATATAAATGTTCTTGTTTGTCTGCCGCACATAGAAGAACACACACTACCACCCCATTCTTCACAATTCAGGGCTATGCCCAGTGAACTGGATGCTTGTCTTTTCAGGCAAGTGCACAACTTGTTTCACTGATGCTGTCAGGTTTACTCTGCTATGCTTTATTTATTCCTCTTGGGCCAGTATCTAACATGGGGCTGCCTGACAGCTAATGCATGATGTCGACTCCTGCTATATGAGTTTGACTATGCAGGTTCTGATTCTGCAAACACATACATACGTGAGTAACTACAGTTTATAAATATTTTATCTGTTTAAACACCAAGGAGGGATCTGAATAGTTTATGGTGTTGGAAAAAAATAGAGTTGTGATATTTATTTCCCGGAATGTATAATATATAACCTGGGTGTCTATCCTATGCCCTGCTGGCCTGTTCTAGCAGGAGAAGTGAGACAAAATTAAGAAAAGAAAATTTTTGGCTAAAGATCACTGACAACCTTCTTACCTATTAGGCTGTGCATAGTCTCCACAGGGAAGTAATCCATGGTTACATTTAAATCTAGTCAGGAGAGAACACTAGAAAATGTACAAAAGGGAATAATCCTGAAGTGTCAGGGAGAAGGACTAGATGATTACAGATTACAAAGGATGAATATAGGCAAACAACACAGGAATGCAGGGGCAAGATTAGAGAGGCAAAGGCACAAAATGAGCTCAAACTAGCTACAGGAATAAAGGGAAACAAGAAGACTTTTTATCAATACATTAGAAGCAAGAGGAAGACCAAGGACAGGGTAGGCCCACTGCTCAGGAGGAGGGAGAAACACTAGCAGGAAACTTGGAAATGGCAGAGATGCTTAATTACTTCTTTGTTTCGGTCTTCACTGAGAAGTCTGAAGGAATGCCTAACATAAAGAATGCTAATGGGAAGGTTTAGAAGATAAAATAAAAAAAGAACAAGTTAAAAATCACTTAGAAAAGTTAGATGCCTGCATGTCACCAGGGTCTGATGAAATGCATCCTAGATTACTCAAGGAGCTAATAGAGAAGGTATTTGAGCCTCAAGCTATTATCTTTGGAAAATCATGGGAGACAGGAGAGATTCCAGAAGACTGGAAAAGGGCAAATATAGTGCCCATCTATAAAAAGGGAAATAAAAACAACCCAGGAAACTATAGACCAGTTAGTTTCACTTCTGTGCCAGGGAAGATAATGGAGCAAGTAATTAAGAAAATCATCTGCAAACACTTGGAAGGTGGTAAGGTGATAGGGAATAGCTAGCATGGATTTGTAAAGAACAAATCATGTCAAACAAATCTGATAGCTTTCTTTGATAGGATAATGAGTCTTGTGGATAAGGGAGAAGCGGTGGATGTGGTATACCTAGACTTTAGTAAGGCGTTTGATACGGTCTCGCATGATATTTTATCAATAAACTAGGCAAATACAACTTAGATTGGGCTACTATAAGGTGGGTGCATAACTGGCTGACTAACCGGACTCAGAGAGTAGTTATTAATCCTGCTGCAGAGGTATAACAAGTGGGGTTCCGCAGGGGTCTGTTTTGGAACCGGCTCTGTTCAATATCTTCATCAATGACTTAGATATTGGCATAGAAAGTACACTTATTAAGTTTGCAGATGATACCAAACTGAGAGGGATTGCAACTGCTTTGGAGGATAGGGTCATAATTCAAAATGATCTGGACAAGTTGGAGAAATGGTCTGAGGTAAACAGGATGAAGTTTAACAAAGACAAATGCAAAGTGCTCCACTTAGGAAGGAACAATCAGTTTCACACATACTGAATGGGAAGAGACTGTCTAGGAAGGAGTACAGAAGAAAGGGATCTAGAGGTTATAGTGGACCACAAGCTAAATATGAGTCAACAGTGTGATGCTGCTGCAAAAAAAGCAAATGTGATTCTGGGATGCATTAACAGGTGTGTTGTGAGCCAGACACCAGAAGTCATTCTTCCGCTCCCTCTGCGCTTGTTAGACCTCAATTTGAGTACCATGTCCAGTTCTGGGCACCACATTTCAAGAAAGATGTGGAGAAATTGGAGAGGGTCCAGAGAAGAGCAACAAGAATGATTAAAGGTCTTGAGAACATGGCCTATGAAGGAAGGCTGAAAGAATTGGGTTTGTTTAGTTTGGAAAAGAGAAAACTGAGAGGAGACATGATAGCAATTTTCAGGTATCTAAAAGGGAGTCATAAGGAGGAGGGAGAAAATGTGTTCATCTTAGCCTCTAAGGATAGAACAAGAAGCAATGGGCTTAAACTGCAGCAAGGGAGGTTTAGGTTGGACATTAAGAAAAAGTTCCTAACTGCCAGGGTGGTTAAACACTGGAATAAATTGCCTAGGGAGATTGTGGAATCTCCATCTCTGGAGATATTTAAGAGTAGGTTAGATAAATGTCTATCCGGGATGGTCTAGACAGTATTTGGTCCTGCCATGAGGGCAGGGGACTGGACTCGATGACCTCTCGAGGTCCCTTCCAGTCCTCGAATCTTTGAATCTATGATCTAATAGCCTTCTTTATCTCAACGTTTTATGATTCTGAGGCTCTGGTCTGGATGATACATTGATTTAAGGACTGGTCTTCACTATGGGGAGATAAGTGCTGCTGCAATTGATGCAGCAGGTGTTGGTTTAGAGGGTCTAGTGAAGACCCGCTAAATCAATGGCAGAGTGCTCTCCAGTCAAGCCCGGTACGCCACCAAGAGTAAGGGAAATGACTGGAGAGCATCTCCCATTGACGCAGTGCTGTGACGACACCAGGGTAAGTCGATCTAAGCTACGTCGACTCCAACTATGTTATTCACATAGCTGAAGTAGCGTAACTTAGGTCGACTTACCCGGTAGTGTAGACAAGCCCTTAGGCTGCAGCTACCAATGGCACCTTGAGAAAAAAAATATTTTCTCAATACTTTATAGAAAAATGGTAAATCAATAGTTTAAGATTCATATTACCCCCGTCCGTCATTGCATGTACTATTGTAGTATGGCCCATTTATGAATGACTTTTTTATATAAAACCTTATACTTCAGGGTAGAAGCTGATTAGTTTAACAAAGGTTTGGATTTCCATATTTTGTCCATTACAGTTGTTCCTGGCACTTGGGTTTTGAAACATTTTGTACTAGCCACTGTTATTTAACGAGATGTCAGACTAGATGGAGAACTGATGTGATAGGTATGTTGGTTTCATGTTCCTGTGAAAGTCATTGTCCAAGTACATTCTTACACTGGCAATAAACAAAGCCAAAATATGAGATGGCTTTATCTAAAACTGAATCTTCTCTCCCAAATGCTATATGTCTCTTCATGTCAGACAGAAGCCAACTGCTAAGGGCCAAACGCTATAGAAGTATATCAGCTCCTTCTCTGGGACTGATTTTTCTTATTTTTTTGCAGTAGAGTATTAAGGGTATGCTAGAATATGAAAAGAGTATTTATGGAAGACAGAGTACTCCACAAATTGATTTCTGTGGACATTTATTGGTACATTTTACCAGACAGGAGTGTTCCATTATGACTACTTCAGGTATAAGAACAGCAAGTCAAAATTTGAGCACCATTCCCATAAACCAAACGATCAAGGGGCTGTTCATTTTTAGCATTTAGATCAGTGATTAAAGGTTTGGTTAAGTTCTGATTAAACATATTGGCGAGGCAAAGATACATATTTTGTAGCCTTTTCTGGGGTTTTGTAGGTGTAAAGTGCTGTGCCTGCCATTTAATGGCCAGGTACTAGAACACTGATGTCCATTCATTTTGTATTACAAACCCCCCACTACCATAAGCAACATAGGAACTGGGACCTGACATGTGCTGATACCAGCAGCTCTATCAGGTGAGCCAAAAGAATGCCATTTTTGTCTGGCTTAACCAGTTTAAGATGTATGGAGCTTCTCTCAATTGGAACGGTCTCTCTATAACCCACAGCAAGGATACATGAGCTGTCGACAAAATGGCAACATCATTGATAATTTGGTTGGGCGACAGTTTAAAAAAAAGTTAGGCTACCAAATGTCCAAAATTATGCTGACAATGCCAGGATATTATTTATGAAAATATTTATTTCAGCATAGTCCAAAGAGTTCAGTAGTACACACAATATAAATGCGTCCCTCTCGGGGAAAAAACTCCCTAAAGCAAAATACCGAGTGAACTCCTAAATCACAGATAATATATTTTACAGGGAAGAAAATAGCGTTAATTTAGGAGGGAAGTTTTTAGTTCTTTGTCTCCACTGAGCAATCTCAGCAGCGCACTCAGAACTCTGTGGGTTTCAATGTGTTTGACTCTGTCTCTCATCTAATCCGTCTAAATATTTTCTACTGTATTAATCACTGTATTTATCTGAGTGCTGCGAAACCAATCTTTAGGAGGAATAGAACCCCAGCGTAGGACTCCCTGTCCCCAAATCCTCAAACAACAATTACTCATATCCCTCATAGTTTCCTGCCTCATTTAATCATAAAAACCTTTACCAGATGGCTTCTTCCTAGATCTCTTAAACTAAAGAGAGAGAGAGAGAGAGGGAGAGAGAGAATGCATTTGTCAAGTCTTCAGATAAAATAGTGACCTTGTATATACCCTCCTGTCAGCATAATGGCCTGCATCCATGAGGGGACCTCAGCAGTGTGATGCTCCGAATCATAACATCTAATTTTAGGTGCACAAAAAATCACTAGAGCAACAATGTGATCCACAAAGCCTGAGTTAGGTGCCCAGGCTCCTTACACAATGAATGGGGAAAGATAGGCACCATGGATAGTGGGTATCATAGGTTGGGGGAGGCTGTATCTCCCAAACAGTCAGGCGTGACCCGCCCATGCTCCACCTCCAGGTCTCCCTCTGTGGCTCCCCCCCCATGCAGTGGTCCCAACTTGGGCTGGGGCCACGCAGCCTGCCCTCCTGGCACTCTGCAGATCGGGAGTCTGGGGCTGCACAGCCTGCCCTCCTGGCGCTCCGCACCTTGAGAGTCTGGGGCCGCGCAGCCCGCCCTCTCAGGACTCTGGGGCTGGGGAGGCTGCGGCTGGTGCCACCCGCCCTCTCAGCACTCTGGGGCTGTGGGGTGGGGCTAGTCTGGGGCAGGGGCTGGTGGTCGCAGTGGTGGGGATTTGGGCTTCAGCGGCAGGGTGGAAGGGGTGGGGCCTCTGGCAGAAGGGGCAGAACTTGGGGGCTAGCCTCCCCCAGCCAGCGGTTCATGTGCCACCCATGATAGGCACTTTAGAATGGGATCCACAAAAGCCAGCATGCTGGGTGGGAGCTGTCAAAGCTAGAAAATGGGAGCTGCTGTTGAGAGGGCCCTTTTAAATCGCTGGTCCCGGCGCAGCTGCTTCTTTTTCCCTCCCCCGTCCGTGGCTGGGGGAGGAGGGCAAAAGGGGCAGCGACATTACAGTGCTGCTGTGGCAGGGCTTTAAGGAGGGTCCTTTGGTGTGCCAGGACTTTAACGTTGGCTGTATATGGGCTGGTACCAGCTTCTTACTGGTACACCGTACTGGCCCATACTGGCCTACTTTTACCCCTGAGAAAGAGCTTTCTCTTCCCATTTTGTGTGGAGGTAGCCAGCCTCTGAGTACACCTGCTGAATTAGGTTCCAGAGGTGAGTTAGGTGGACAGCACCCATCTTCCCTGGGCTCACAGATCACTCTGGGGCTTAGGTGGGAGCTCGGCGCCTGGATGTCGAGATTGAGAAAGTAGTGTGCATGCCCAGAGGCTAAATCACCTAGAGAACTTTTACTGAAAAAAACATAGGTGCTGAGTGAGTTTAGGCACCTACAGGGTTGGGGCAGCCAGGCTGGGGTTTTGTGGATCGCAGTGGTGCCTAAATACCTTTGTGGATCTGGGCCAACATATCTGCTACTCGGCTCCCATCAATGATGGATCCTCCAAGACACCTGAGGACCTTAGTGTTCCAAAGCCAGTCCTGGACTTCTAGCAATAGGACAGGATAGGAGGACAAATAAACTGCTAGCAAGAGGAGAAAAGGAAAGGTCCTTTCATGGATTGAGAACTGGTTAAAGGACAGGGAACAAAGGGTAGGAATTAATGGTAAATTCTCAGAATGGAGAGGGGTAACTAGTGGTGTTCCCCAAGGGTCAGTCCTAGGACCAATCCTATTCAATTTATTCATAAATGATCTGGAGAAAGGGGTAAACAGTGAGGTGGCAAAGTTTGCAGATGACACTAAACTACTCAAGATAGTTAAGACCAAAGCAGATTGTGAAGAACTTCAAAAAGATCTCACAAAACTAAGTGATTGGGCAACAAAATGGCAAATGAAATTTAATGTGGATAAATGTAAAGTAATGCACATTGGAAAAAATAACCCCAACTATACATACAACATGATGGGGGCTAATTTAGCTACAACGAGTCAGGAAAAAGATCTTGGAGTTATCGTGGATAGTTCTCTGAAGATGTCCATGCAGTGTGCAGAGGCGGTCAAAAAGCAAACAGGATGTTAGGAATCATTAAAAAGGGGATAGAGAATAAGACTGAGAATATATTATTGCCCTTATATAAATCCATGGTACGCCCACATCTCGAATACTGTGTACAGATGTGGTCTCCTCACCTCAAAAAAGATATTCTAGCACTAGAAAAGGTTCAGAAAAGAGCAACTAAAATGATTAGGGGTTTAGAGAGGGTCCCATATGAGGAAAGATTAAAGAGGCTAGGACTCTTCAGTTTGGAAAAGAGGAGACTAAGGGGGGACATGATAGAGGTATATAAAATCATGAGTGATGTTGAGAAAGTGGATAAGGAAAAGTTATTTACTTATTCCCATAATACAAGAACTAGGGGTCACCAAATGAAATTAATAGGCAGCAGGTTTAAAACAAATAAAAGGAAGTTCTTCTTCACGCAGCGCACAGTCAACTTGTGGAACTCCTTACCTGAGGAGGTTGTGAAGGCTAGGACTATAACAATGTTTAAAAGGGGACTGGATAAATTCATGGTGGCTAAGTCCATAAATGGCTATTAGCCAGGATGGGTAAGAATGGTGTCCCTAGCCTCTGTTCGTCAGAGGATGGAGATGGATGGCAGGAGAGAGATCACTTGATCATTGCCTGTTAGGTTCACTCCCTCAGGGGCACCTGGCATTGGCCACTGTTGGTAGACAGATACTGGGCTAGATGGACGTTTGGTCTGACCCGGTACGGCCTTTCTTATGTTCTTATGTTCTTATGAGAAAAGCCACATAAAACATACTCTTTCTACTGAAGCAGTGGCACGGCCTCTAATGGTAAAGAACTCACCATCAACTCTTCATAGATTGGCTCCATCATGGTACTAATCATTTGAGGCCACATTTTAAAATTTAGGGACATTTATGCTACCTACAAATCTCATGTTGGTGAAAATGGATAGTTCAGCAATTTCCTGATCGGGGCAAGGCAGTAACCCAGCTCCTCCACAACTCGGGTGGCCACAGCCACGGTTTTCAAAACTGGGTATCTGAATTTCAAAAGCTTGTAGCACCCATTGACCTTAATGGGAGCTGCTGAGTGCTCAGCACTTGTGAAATTTGGGCTACTGGTTTAGGTGCCTAAATGTGGACTTCAGAGCATAACTGTAGGTATCAAATTTTGAAAATCTTGGCTTAAGTTTAACAGATATAAAATTGACATTTTTGTCTCTAAACTTATGGAGTTTGGGGGCTCTACTATATCTTTGACCATTAATTTAAGACATGTCAGGACCCCCAAAACATGAGATTAAAAAAGTACATCTGTATGTCTAGCTGTAAAAAGATCTGTAAAAAATACACAATGTTGGGGAAAAACCCTATCATAAAATAACATCTTTTCAGACCATGTTATTTGAATGCAATACAGAACTAACTAATGTTGTAAGAAAAGTGTGATCCATTAACCAATTTCATGTTATATTTATTAATGCACCACTTAGACACAATGTTGCTTATTTTTCAGTAGATTCAATGAAATAAAATTAAATCTCATCATTAGGAAGACGTTACTTTTTTAAGCAGACCATATGAAAAACAGTAGAGAAATGGTCATCTAGACCAGTATCCAGATTAATCAAGCAGAGTAATAGATTGCAGAAAAATCATGTTTTTGTTTAATGTATTAACTGAAGAGGCCAATTGAGATTAGTATAGGAATGCCATCCCTGGACACTGTCTCATTTACAGCACTGCCTTGGAGAATAATGTGCTGGCACATATTTCTGTGATGTTGACTAAGGTTCCACTCACTCTCCAGCTGGGAACATGTGTTCAATTCTTTATGGTAATGGGCATTTGCATGCTCCTGCTTTCTCTGTTTACCTGACTGTTTTCTTCATGTCGATCTAATGTACGGTTTGCAGATTGATTGTGCTCCGAGGAGATTTAAATACTTTTGGTGGAATCAGTAGTGTAATGTGTGAGTCATATGCTTTGGCAAAAAAATCTCTGCGCATTTGTATTTCACTCCTCACAGCGAATCCATTCCCTGCCTCCCTCTGACTGCCTTACAATACTGGATACATCTTTACTTTTAAAAACCTGTATACTGGGAGCTAGTTTTTTGGAATTTAGCTCCCTTCGCCACAGCTCCAGAAAACCGATCTCTAGTCTTTGAACTACTATGTTCTTCTTTATTCAGGGAAAGAAATCCTTCCTTTATTTAAAAAATAGTATTTGAAGATAAAGGGCAGGGTTTGGTAGAAACCTTTTAAATTCACTTACTTGCTAGAGAATGCATCAGAGCCAGATTAAGCTCTGGCGGCTGGCGCTTTCTGAATAAATACTTGGCAAACAATTGGGAGGCCGAGATGTGAAACAATTATAGCCATGGCTATTGCATTAGCCATAGCGCATTTTAATGATTTTTTCTTTTGGAGAGAAGCTCAGCAAAATTATAATTTATTTGATAAATAATTAACAGTGTATTATTTCAATAAATAAATTAGTGTTTATATAGTAAAGAATACAAATGTTTTGTGCATACATTCTGACCTACTTCTCCAGTCCTTCTTGGCTGTTTCCCAAAGAATTATTTTTAAAAATTAATGATGAACATCAAAATATTTCTGTTTATAACATCATATCAATGGTGGTTAAATCTATAAAATAATTCAATCGTTTATCCTTCTTATCTTGGGAATGTTTAATCAAGCTTGATATTTGCTTTAAATTAGCACTGTCAAATGTACATTTGTATAAAATCTCCCAAATCATGAAAGATTTATAATTTGAAATGTATTTGGATTATTCTCTGGTTAATCAGATAGATGAAAATTAGTGGTACTGTAACTAGAACAATTAATTGGATTTAAAAATTAAAAACTAACCCTCGCATGTTACTTCATACATTACTTCACTTTGGAAACATAAATGAAAATCTTAACTACATCAGAAGAGATTTATACACTGTTCAACAAAGCCTGAATTCCTTACTTTATCCTTACTAAGCAAAACTGCAGTTTATTTCAATGGGAGTTTTGCATTAGGAAGAAATGAATAAATGCTTCAAATTCTGGGCGTATAAAACTACTTATGTCCCGTAGGTGGGCCAAATCGACACACGTATGTATCAATTCACAGATGGCATTCATAAGTGCACATGATTTCACGTTTAACTCATATTTCGGGGTGATGATTCCTTCATTGCTCATTATAATAGATGCCTCTCACACACATCATATGCATTGAATTCAGACCTGCACTTTACTACATTTTAAAGAAAGAAAATAAAACCATAGTGCAGATACAAATCAAAAGCAGCTTCTTAATAAAGCAATAGGCAATGGTTTAAAATACATAACTGAGCTATTTAATACAACATGGCCAATGATTATGCAGGTTATATTCCAATGCTACCTGCCAGCAGAGGGTGCACAAATTATTAATATACCCTATTTCCACCATGTACTGGTCCTCTAAGGCTAGTAAGGGAAAGCTCCTGGGCCAGTATTACCCTATTCCAGGGTTTTACAGATGAGTAATCTGGGGAACAGGGAACATGGCTGTTGAAGTAGATGGAATGGTCTGGGCAGTTGGGAGGAAGGCCCAGACTGTTGCTTCTGTTCAGGGCCTGATGGTGTAAGGTGGACTGGAACTCCCATCTCACCTCAGCACAGTGGGAGTGCCGGCATTTGTACTTCCCAGGGCTGCTGGGAACTGTGGTCCAGAGCTGTGAAGGGGGTGGAGGTTGAGTGGTCAAATGGAAAGGAATTAACAGAGTTGTATTGCGCTTGTAACCTGAGCCCTATTCGAGAGACAGGCTTCTCTCCTACCACACCCTGCCTGTACTGGTAGCAGACACTGAAAGCCAGTGGGTGAGTGTCAAGTCAGTCTTAATCTGTAAATAGTAGAGTGAGGTAAGTAAGGAGCTTCCTTCCCTCACAAGAGGGGGAGATGGCTCTTTGGATGACATTGGCAGAGATGCTGTTGCATAAAACAAAATAAAATTTAAAGTTTTCGTATTAATTTCCGCTCCATTAAAAAAAAAATCTGTTTGCCAAATGGAAAAAGACAAAATTGTTAGGTTAAAAAAAAATCATCAAGCTATTGTCCCACATTTTCTTGATGTGAAATTCATCCTAGTGCAGAGGGTCCTGCACAAAGCTTCAGGGAAGCCATCAGTAAAGCTGCCATTTGGCCAGTGTGTGGCGGGGGTCTCAGCTCCTTTTGTGCACCTGTTATGTTGTTTCCCTACCGGCCCTCACAAACCTAGGGGTGGAGTAAGGCATCAGGATATCCCAGGAGAGATACTATAAAACACATGGTTATGCATATCCTATAGTGTCACATGCTGAGAAAGGGGTACAAAGATGCTGTGCCCATAATGACTTGACTGCAAATGGGATGGTCACATGTTTGAAGTTAAGCACATGCCTAAGGCCCAGATCCTTAAAAGTCGGGATCCATTGAAATCAATTGGATTTAGACTACTCAATAGTTGGAAGATCTAGGCCTAAGTGCAGGGGGTGACAAAGGGGACAAAGGGGCCTGGGTGATTTAAAAGGGCCTGGGGGCCCCTGGCCACCACCGCTGCTGCGATAGCCGTGGCAGCAGCTGGGAGCACCGTGCCCTTTTAAATTGCCCGGGCAGGCCCCTGGGCTCCTAGATGCATGCGACCGCTCCAGGCCCCGCACGCCGGATTGATTGGCCAGTGTGGGCAGTCCTGGAAGTGACGGATTAGTCACTTCCGCTCTGGGCCCCATACCCCTCTAGGGATGGCCCTGGGGCCCAGAATTGCTGTCGGTGAGCCTGCCTAAGTGGTTTCACGTTTGGGGCCTTTCATTTTACCTATATTCTAAGTAAATTAGTGCTAGTTTGTTATTTTGCAGATGCAGATGACAATACTTTCTTCTAGTCTCTTTAGGTTGTAACTTGAGGCAGGGCTATCTCATTCTATGTGTTTGTAAAGCACCCCTAGCACAATAGGGCTTCAGTCTCAGTAGGGGTGTCAAGGGACTATTATAATTACTGCTAACAGATATGTCATGTTTCTGGTGCTCCTCAGCATTGTTACCTCTTGTTGCTGGTATGAGCAAGTAGTCATTTATGATCTGTCTATCTCACTGAACACCCCTTCCCCAGTCTCTTTCCTTGCAGTCCAGAAAGTTAACACTGATAAAATGTAGATCTCCCGATTCACAGTTGGATGTGCTTGCCAATCCTAGCAGAATAGTTATGCTTTGTGCTTTTAAATTATTTAGACCTGCCAGATAAGTCTGAATCTGTTTCATCTTAGCCTTGTCTTTTACCCTATTTTTTCATCTTATAGTATTTCCGTTAGTCATCACAGGCATGCTTATGGGGTAATACAGCTCCCTAATTCACCTTCTGGCACTGGAAATTATGCCTTGGGCCTTCCAAAGCATTGAAAACTCTTTAGGGACTCCCCAGCTCCTCTAGACCAGCTCAGATGATTCCCTGGATAGTTGGAAAAACAAGAACACGCCCTTTCAGTTATAATATACATAGAGTTTCCTACAATCACTGAGTACACTGAGGCAGCTTTTCTGCAGCTAGGTCTAAATTTCAGGTAGAAAAATGACAAAGTCTTGTGCTTGGGAAAATATCTGAAATGTTCACAGTGTTTAATAAACATGGATTTTCTGAAAACAAAAGTAAATACAAAAGTAATGTATGTAATGTTGAAGATTCACCGTTATATGAGGGGAAACTTTGAAATACAGTGCATCTTTCATGTGTCTTCCGTCATTTGTATTGTCACTTGTGCTCAGTATGAAAGATATTTACAACGAAGATGACAGTATCTTTCCCTACCCACTCTGGGAGTTGTGGTGGATCACAACATGAGTCAACAATACAATGCTGTTTCAAAAAAGCAAATGCAATTTTGGATTGCAGTAACAAAGGCATAGAACACAAGTTGTGGGAGGTGATAGCACCATTCTATTTGGTGCTGGTTAGGCCTCACCTGAAGTACTGCATCCAATTTTGGTCACCGCTGAATAGATAGGATATAGAAAAACTGGAAAGGATCCATAGGCGAGCAACAAAGATGATCAAAGGGAAGGAATGCAAGCCATATGAACAAAGTCTGAAGCAACTGGGTATGTTTAGTTTGGAAAAGAGGAGATTAAGGAGGGACATGATAGTGATCTTTGGATACTTGAAAGGCTGCCATAAAAAAGATGGAGAAAAATTGTTTTCTCTTGCCACAGAGGGCAAGGCAAGAGGCAATGGATTCAATCTACAGCATAGCAGATTTAGATTAAATCTCAGGAAAAACTTCATAACTGTAAGAACAGTAGGACAATGGAACAAACTGCCTAGGAAGTCATGGAAGCTCCTTCACTGGAGATTTTCAAAAAGTGGCTGGATAGCCATCTGTCCTGGGTGGTTTAGACACAACAAGTCCTGAATCTAGGCAGGGGATTAGAGCAGATGACCCTAGTGGTCCCTTCTAACTCTGTGATCCTAGGATTCTTCCTCTGAAGCCATTGCTAAATCTGTGACATCATATCAACAGAATTCCATGGCACTATATTGTGAAGTCATAGAAACATGATTCTGACTTCACTGCAGCATCAAGGAGAAGGTGAAGCTGGTTGTATATAGAGATGTCATATTAAACCAACATCTCAAATGAAACCAGGGGAAGGCCAGATCCTAGACTTCATACACAGACCCCTATGAACCACCCTTGTGGTGTAAGAGAACCATGAAGCTGCTCTAACTAGGCAGCTGGCAATTCCTCTGGCATATAGGGCATGTTGCAGGTGACAGGAGGCATGTCAGCAGAGCTCTGACTAGTGTAATGGGCTCTTGAAGCGACTCTGGACTGCACCAAGTGCCATAGTGGCCCATGGCCGATCTAAAGACTGGGAAGCCCAAAAGCAGCACAAAGTCATTTCTGTCTTCCCCCAGGACCTACACCTAGAGCAGCTTAGCTTGTCCCATGGGTTGCTGCTGGAAAAAGGAAAATGGTAATGGAATAAACTCCTTTATCATTAATGTTCTGTCTTTAAAACATTGCCCCATTATGTTGTGAGAGTGCATGTTTAAGGCACAGGCTTAGAAAAGCAAGGGAAGTCAGAGTCAGGGTATACAGTAAGTGTTGTTATAAGTATCAGAGGGGTAGCCGTGTTAGTCTGGATCTGTAAAAGCAGCAAAGAGTCCTGTGGCACCTTATAGACTAACAGACGTATTGGAGCATGAGCTTTCGTGGGTGAATACCATGCAGATATGCATCCGACGAAGTCGGTATTCACCCACGAAAGCTCATGCTCCAAAACGTCTGTTAGTCTATAAGGTGCCACAGGACTCTTTGCTGTTGTTATAAGCATTCTCTGATCAGCCCAGAAGAGGAAATTAATCTAGCAGTTGAAAATTCCCTGCAAGTGTTTTTTAGATACTACAGGAAAGTGTTTTATGAGTTGTGTGAAGAATTAGCTTATGTTCAGATCAACATGAGGTTTTAGAAACTAGTAACAAATGGGAAAACCTTGCCTGCTCCTTCACAGGCTTTGAAGGCCCCTAACTGCAGGAAAACAGTGGGCAGTCCCTGCCTGGCCTGGAGCCCAGCTTCCTCTGTGCTGTTGTTCAGGGATTATTGGGGTGGATAGATGAGCATGTGGTAAGAGGAAGGCAGGGCTGGGTGATGCATAGTTCTGCTGATCCCCTAGTTTTCTTGTCCCCTATGACGGAGAACTAGCAACTACAGAGAGGCTTCACTCCTCCTGCCTTGGGACAGGGAATGGATTCCACTTCTCTGCCTGCACCTGGGCACTTCACCAGTGCTCAGCCGAGTAAGTCAGGCTGCATGCTGGGCACAGGATTTGAGCTTAAAGGCTACATTTACATCCCAAGCTGATTTACTCCAATTTATACCCACAGATTTCAGCGGCGCTGTGTAGGGTGTAAATCAGGACAGAATCTGATCCCCACTATGTTTTATTTATTACGGCAGCGCCTCCATCTCTCGTGATACCATATGTTCTACTCTTGAAAAACAGAACACCCTCAGAAACTAAAGCTCAACAAGCAAGTTGGATTGAGGGCTTTCTATTTACATGCCACTTAGGCAATCACTATTTTTCAGCACAGACACAGTGTTCTGATGTATTGTACTAACTTTTGAACAAAGCGTGCTGGAGTTGTTTTATTTTTCCCTTTATGTTTTAGTGTTCTAAAATCCAGCGCATTTTTCAAAAGAAAGAAAAAATGCTAGGGGGTTAAATTTGGAAGCAGAGTGTTTCATGTGGCTGGGGTCAGTGTACCAGTCAAGTGCTGAGTACTTTTCCTGGGTGGGATCCACAAAGGGACTTAGGCGTTGCAATGCTGAGCGCTGCAGTGCCTAACTTTTAAGTACTTAAAAGAATTGCAGGAACACCACAATCCACAAAATGAGGCACCTGGGCTTTTATACAATGAATGGGGTGAGGCGGGTGCCTTAGAATGTGATCCACAAAGCCAGCATGCTAGGTGGGGAGCTGCCTACTCTAGCCAATGGGAGATGCTGACCACATAGGTGTGCTAAGTCCTGCCCCTCTTTCACAGATAGGCACTTGAATCTGAGCTACCAGGAATGGGAGGGCCTCTCTCTGCTTGTGATTCACAAACTGGGGGAAGATAGGCGTACAGCACGTGGTGCCTGAAACGAAACAGCCAGAAGAAGAGGAGGAGGAGGAGGATCTCCCTTATAACTTTTAGCTTGGCATACAGGGAACTGACCCAGGGTGTGGGAGACCTGCCCCCCAAGGCAGAAAAGTAGGAGCATAGGGAATTTTTTCTACAAAATTTTACTTATGTGCCAAGTGAGTTTAGTGCCTACATGGTTAGCAGCAGTTGAGCAGGAGTTTTGTGCACTGCAGTGGTGTCTGAAAACAAGGCTTAGGCACCTAAGCACCTAGGTGGATCAAACTCCTTGTATTTTTTTTTCCTGTAGTACTGTAGCCAATCCACCCCAACAACTTCCCAGCCCTGCCTCACCCCAAGTTTGCCAGCTTGGATAACTTTACCCACCTGTACTGATGGGGAACAACTGGGGCTTCTGCCCCTTTTTGCTCAGTTTTGTGTCAGACTGTGTGATTGGACTTCTCTAGGACCCTTTGATTGTCCTCAAGGTTGGAATCTTCCCCACTCCTTTTTACAGGCTGGTGCCTGAGAGAATGCTGGAGTGTTTTTGCCTTTCCACCATGAGCAGCAGCAACATTTCAGCAAGCACCTCCGGGCAGAGAAGCTTGCCAGAGTAAAGTTTTACAAGCACAGTCTCCTTTCCACAGCAATTTTTCAAGTCTTTGGAGAGCAATACATGGGCCTGCTGGCTTTTGGACAGGTGTATCAGCAAGAAGGGCTGCAAGGAAAAATTTCTGCTGAGTCACCTATGCTGCTTTCCTCCATTGGGATCAAGGGATTGTGGATGAGGAGCTACAGCTGTCTCCCACCCTTCCTTCCTCTGCCCTAGAATGGATTCATGGAGTGCTGGTGAGTCATTTGGGTGCTTGCTAAGGGCATTTGGGGATTAATGAGGGTTGAGAGTAGCAAAGGATACTATTTTTCTTGGGTGGGCCAAGGGCATCAGCTTTCCATAGCCTTGGGGACTGGTTAAATGGTAGCGTAGGGTAAGGGTGACTGGGTAGAGATATGCTTTGCTGGGAGGAGAATGTATTTCCTCTGTTATTGATTATTTCATGTTATTTTATGTGTTATCTATTATTAAAGCTGTGGCCTTTGTGCCAGAGCATTAATTACTTGTGATATGTTTTCCTAGGTGCTTCCCTGGGCAAGTGATCTCAGCTGTAACTTGAGAGAACTCAGTATAACAGTGCTTATTCTTGTTGTGCACATGGCATGATTGGTGTTTGAGTCACCTATGTTGACCTTTTCTGATTTTTGTTTGCAGCTGCATTCTTGCTTCTTGAGCCCACCAACAGAGCTGTAAAGGGCTCAGCTGCTCCCTATATATTATTATTATTGGTAACCGGGGTAGGTGGCATTGTGATTTACAAATGTCAACACTATGATTACATGACATGTAAATTATTATTTACAAGAATTAGCCTCTTGCTTTTACAGACAGTGCCATTGTTCCTGAGAGGTTGATAGGTAAGGCATATTTGGTTTTCCACATTGTAGAGTGTGTGCCATAGTCACTGAATCAAGTTAATTTCTTGGATGATTTCACTGAAGCAAGCAAAGTCACATGAGAGGTGAATTTGGCCAATATAATTGCATAGAGATGGGTCCAAGCTGCAAAATTTGAGTCTGAATCTGGATCCAAATTTCAACCCCCTAAACCTCAGGGTATTTGGATCTAGAAGGTTTGTTTGACCCATTGTAGAGAAAGGGAACAGCTTAGATATTCATATCCAGGTGACGATTCTGGAATGTGTACCTTGTCTTTTCCCCAACTTTGGCAATAGTGAGTTTCAGATCTTGGATTTTATTTTTACCTCCCTCTAGACATAAATTAACATTATTTACCAAGGCAGCTCTTCCTTTTCACGTACTTTAATATATTGGGTATCTCTGTAGTGTAAGAGAGAATGATTGGCGTCTGAAAGCCCTTATCCTATCTGGACCTATTTTCCACCCACACTTTCCAGATGGGACTTTGCTTGTGGTCAGAAGGACAAGTAATCTGATTAAACAGCCCATCCTTCTACATGGAGAAAGAGGACAAAAAGGTATGTGACAGCAACAGTCTGTAACCTCAAGATGCTTTTGGACAGTTGCGCCATAAGATCTGAGCATTGATGGGATGTATTTATGGTTTATAATGGCATTTAAAGTGAGGGGGCTAGGAGTAGAACTGGAAATCTTGTAGGAGCTGCTGCTGTTCAGGAGTGCTGCGAAAGTCAGCAGTTTGAGGAAAGCTGGCCAGAAAGCTGCAGGGCAGGGATCCCAGACACAATTATACAGCAAGCTCATAAATCAAACTTACCTCATACAGATCACATTGAGCATGCTTAGTTCACATTTTTCAAGGTGAATTATTTCAGCTGTTTAATTTTGTTTTTGTTGTATCCAATCAGTTTAAACAGAGATTTTGGTCTGAGGATTATGTATTGCCAAATGAAAACAAAACATCACCTTGCAGGCTTTAGATGAGACTGAAACTTTCCATTTTATAAAACTATGCTGGAAGAAATGTGGGTTTTTTAACACTGTTGCTCATAAGCTAACAGACACAACTACAGTATTTCAAAGTTTATTGCTCTGGAGGGGCTGAGATAAAAGGCCATATGTTTCTAGTGTGGTCTCTTTTGACCAATAAATGTGATATTGCTTTGCTCATTCATATCTGAGAGCTTCAAATATATAACCATTTCAATTTACTATGGAAACCTTAACACACCTTTATCCATGGAGGTACTTGCTTTGTTTCTATAATGCTAATGTCTTCTTCCCTTCTTGGAATATTTGAAGAGGATTACTGGAGCTGGAGAGCGCTTCCCTTGAATGCCAAAGTCTACTAAACCTTCTTAAATATTCTGCATTGGGTATTATTCATTTAGTTTTTAATTATTAGCATTTATCTGTTTTTATATCTTTTTGCATATCACTCAGCCGTTCAAAGGAAGTATTCCCACACTGCTGGTCTGAAAAGCTTCTGTTTGAAGGCACAAGCAGCATGGGGAATCCTTCCATGTGCTGTTTATAGCCAATCCAAATAGTTGGTGATTGGCTACTGTCAGTGTACATTAAATTGATATTATTTTGGAGCCTTTGTATTTGTGATCTTAAAATAATGAGCTCAAAGAGATTACTTCAGTCTTCCTAACAAATTATGCTCACTTTGCTCTCTGTCTGTTATTGCACACTGTTTCTTCCTCCTCTCATGATTTGTTTTTTCTTTACAGATTCACCCTTTGATAACTGATGTTCTGGCCACATCTTATTTCCATATGAGACTAAGGCTTTTGTGAGTGCAGTGTCAGGGCTTGTCCTGTAGAGGCTGCTAGAGAAATGAAGTGCAAAAAACTTGAACAGCTTTGGTTGAACAATAGTCATTGAATAACTTATTTGATGAATTTTTTTGCAATATTTTTCAAATAAATTGCTCAGCATATCCTCTCCTCCTCTTCCCCCATCTCCATTTCCTAATCTTCTAGAGCAGGGTGAATATACAAAAACAAACAAATACTTGGGAATATTTTGTTTATTATTTAGCCAGTTCTAAGTTTGAGCTTCAGTTGTATTTTAGACATTGATCATATCAGTTCTGCACTGTGCCCAGGTGTGTTAAATCACAGAAAACCAAACCTTTGCCCAGATGCTAAATCTCCCTTTTAGCAGTTCATGCCATGCCCCCATTTAGCCATGTAAGGTCTCTCACTCTTTTAATGTGAACATTTCTTTTGCTCCTGTTTGGTTCCTATTTACTCTAGCACTTATCTTCTACCTAGAGGGCTCAACTGAATAATTTGTGCACAGGGCATTGTGGCATTTTTGTCCTACACAGAGAGTGGGGCTGAGCTGCACCTCCACCAGAGGAGGAGGAGCACTAGAGAGATTGTGTCTCAAGCAGGCACAATCACTCCCGGGTTTGCTTCATGAACATGGGAGTACGCAATCTGCTTCACTTCCACAGGCCTGTGTGGAGAGGGAGGTATGGAGAGCATTGTCCCACCTAGTCCCCACCCCACTCTTTGAGTGAATTGTTCCCAAAGGCAGGGAGCAGAAGTGTGAGGCCTTGCACTCACCAGAGCAAAGGGAACATAGGGATGACTTTTGTGGGAGGCCCTTGTACAAACATGCAAAACCGGCAAAGTGTCTTGCATTCCTTTCTTCCCCATCAGCCTGACAGCTGCACGTGGGCCATCGCAGTCCACAGGGTAGTAATTTAACACTTATTGCAAAATGTATGTAAAAGGAAAATAAATGGAAACATGGTACCAGGAGTGAAAGAAAAATGTAGAAAGGATATAGTAGCTTGGAAGGGTGGGTTGAAATTTGTACCTTCTCCCCTTTCTTTGATTTACCCTAGAAAAGCTTAAATTTAACTATTGATTGTGAAAAAGAGAATTAGATCTATTTTATGTACCAGTTGCGAATTTTTCATTTGAGGAAAAATATTATGGCTGAGTCAAAATTATTCTATCTTAAAAGTGTGAGGCAGATGAGCACAATGCGCCAGAGTCAATGCTCAGTGGTAACAACTATGTAGAAAGAACATATAATTATCTGAAACATTGAGGACTATGTTATAGATTGTGTCGAAAATCCCTTAAAAGCAATATACTTTATATAGCGATGAATGCTATTTAGTAAATAAATACTAATCTATAGTCTAACCATCCAACCCACACCAAAATAACACCGATTCTATCTGTAGAGAGTAAAATGTGGAAAGCATAAATGAAGTGCTTATCGTCTTGTTTTCAAAGCCTATTAACCATTTTTATTCTAATTTACTTTTGCAATTGTTTGATATTTGAAGTTGTGCAAAGAGCAATGAGTATAAATGATTTTAACAACAGTGGCTCCCAGTAAGGATGGATTTTTTTTTTAAACTACAGTAATTTGTTTTTAAGTGAAGTGGGTTGCCTTGGAGAACCAAATGGCTCAGGAGATTCATAATGGGATGAACAGGCTTACACTTCTATAGCCAAACTGGTCAAGATAATTAGTGACCAAAAGTTTATTAATGATACCTGTTCTGTGGCCAACTGAAAATAAGTTGTTGATCTCCGCATAGTTCTTAGTTTAGTTGCCTCCCACGCAGTGGCGGCTTAACAAATTTGCTAACCCTAGTCCCACAAAAAATTGCCACCACCCCCCCCCCACGCCAGCTCACCTCCGCTCCCTCACGGCAAGCCTGGAAGGGAGGGGCGAGAAGGGGAGTTGTGGCACGCTCGGGGGATGGTGGAGGTGGAGTTCCCTGCCCTCCCCCCAGAAGAGTTACTCCCCATGCCTGCTGGCCCCAGGTCACCTCCGCTATCACCCAAGTGCGCTGATACTTGCTTCTCCCTCCCTCCCAGCGCTTTTGCGTGGCAAGCCTGGGAGGGAGGGGGGAGAAGGGGAGTTGCGGCATGCTTGGGAGATGGCAGCGGTGGAGCGGAGGTAAGCTGGGGCGGGGAGAAGTTCCCGCCTCCCCCCCCCCGGGTTATTGCCTGCGCCCGCGGGCCCCAGCTCACCTCTGCTCTGCCTCCTCCAATCGCGCCGCTACTCGCTTCTCTCTCCCTCCCTCCCTCCCAGCGCTTTCGTGCGGCAAGCCTGGGGGAGGAGGCGGGCTGGGGATTTGGGGAAGGGGCAGAGTTGGGGAGAGGGCGTGAGCAAATTTGCTGCCGTAGGCCTAGGCCTTATTGGCCTAGGTGATAATACGCTGCTGCTCGCACCCGCACCCTTGCTTTCTGTCTCATTATAAAGAATGGGCCAGGAGACTGGACTGTTCACTTAAAGCAGGGGTGGCCAACCTGAGCCTGAGAAGGAGCCAGAATGTACCAATGTACATTGCCAAAGAGCCGCAGTAATACATCAGCAACCCCCCATCAGCTTCCCCACCCCGCTCCCAGCACATCCCGCCCACCGGCAGTCCCGCCGATCAGCGCCTCCCCCTCCGCACCTCCCAATCAGCTGTTTGGTGGTGTGCAGGAGGCTCTGTGGGGTGGGGGAGGGAGAGGAGCGAGGGCACGGCAGGCTCAGGGGAGGGGGCAGGAAGGGGTGGAGTAGGGGCAGGGCCAGGGGTTGAGCAGTGAGCACCCCCCCAGCACACTGGAAAGTTGGCCCCTGTAGCTCCAGCCCCGGAGTCGGTGCCTATACAAGGAGCCGCATATTAACTTCTGAAGAGCCACATGTGGCTCCGGAGCTACAGGTTGGCCACCCCTGACTTAAAGGTATTATTTCAAAGACAGGGCTGAGTCATATTGTTAGTCCAGTGTGGGAAAGCCTGCTCTGCTGTGTATAATTAGAGGACTTCAGTCTTCTAGTGCTGTCTGCCCAGCACATTACAGGGGTCCTGTAACTTCCCTTAGGGTGAATATCACCTTCTGTCTTACACAAAGGCAGATTTTGACCAGTGAAGTGGTGGAGGATGCCCCCAACTCAGGGGGAGGGATAGCTCAGTGGTTTGAGCATTGGCCTGTTAAACCCAGGGTTGTGAGTTCAATCCTTGAGGGGGCCATGTAGAGATCTGGGCCAAAAATCTGTCTCTGGATTGGTCCTGCTTTGAGCAGGGGGTTGAACTAAATGATCTCCTGAGGTCCTTTCGAACCCTATATTCTATGATTCTTTCAACTCATGAAGTGCTATAGCATAATATAGTCACAACTGATCGCCCAACATATGGGCTGCAGTAGTAGCTATTTCCTTTCTATAGCCTGTGTGGAGGTCTCAGATAGAGTGGCCCATTCCTCAGACTGATATCAGGCCAACCTCAAAGTCCCTTCTATGCAATCTATTGTGAATCAGTGTAGTCATGGGGCACACAGGATACACAGATGCTCCATCCATGCTTCAGTTCCTCCTCCCTCAGTGTCCAAAAAGGGAGGTACATTTTTGTATAAGCCCCTCCATGGGTGAGTGAATTTCACCATTAATCTTAGCTTGTTTTAGAGCTGGTGGAAACTTGGTGTTTCCATTCCAGGGGAAATTCTGACATTTCAAAACTTCCTGCAAAACAAAAATTCTGAAAAAAATGTCTTTGATAAGGTCATTTCAATCTTTCCAAAAGTGCTTCCTTTTGACTTTTGTATTCTAATAGATCTAAGCTGGAATGATAGAGCCCAAACTCAACCTTTGACTATATCAACTGAAGAAGGTCAGCATTATTGAAATAAAATGTGCTGATAATTTTTTGTTGAAAATTTAGACAAAATTGATATGAACCTGTGATATGTTTCAGTTTTGTGGCATCAGCATTTTCAAGTGGAAAACAGTTTTAGGAAATTTTCAACCAGCTCTAGTTTTTTGTTCACTTGTTTAAATGACAGTGTCTTGCCTTAATAATGTATGTTCTCTTGCTTTCTCATGGCCGAAGTTATCAAATGGCGCAGTGTTCTGTGTGACAGCATGGCAACCTGTGATTAAACTACTTCACTTTTTATTTTACTGTACTTTAAATGGACCAGTTTTTAAAAACTTAAGCCTGGATATCCTAAACAGCCACTGTGTAAGATGGTTATAAGGATGCAGCTAATCTGCAAAGAAAACTGAAAAACGAGAAACCTCATTCATATCCACAAACAAGGACACAACTCTAAAAAGAGAACTCACAAATCTTCATTGTGTATTTTTAGTACATGATCTTAACATTTTTTCTGAGTGGAATTAAAAGGTGCTGAAGTAAACTATTTTACATATGCCAATAGAAAGGGGAGAAAATGATCTGAAAAATAGTGGGTACTTCTGCCTTTTAGGTCAGTGACTTAGTGCTATTTTTTGTTGTCTTAGTAACAGGTAGCTCAGATTCCTTGTTCATACTAGTCATAACCTATTTTCATTATTATTTTAATCTCCCTATGCTATCTCAGCAGCCGTTTCAGATGTTTTATAACTTTCAGATAAATGACATCACTTCAGTGGCATTTCTTAAAAGAGAAAATTGAAAATCAAGTAAAACGTAAAAATGGCAATATTGGGTCAGACCAATGGTCCATCTAGCTCAGTATCCAACAGTGGCCAATGCCAGGTGCTTCAGAGAGAATGAACAGAACAGGACAATCATAAAGTGATCCATCCCCCATCACCCATTCCCAGCTTCTGGCTAACAATTCAGGAAATATGTTGTGTGGGTTATTTTTGTTAGCTGGGTACACTGAGTGAATATAGCCTTCAAAAGGACCAGATACTGATACCCTATTTCCATGAAGATTTCCACTGACTTCAATGGGAACATTCTTATCGGATTTAAAATTAAGCACGTTATTAAGTGCTTTTCTGGATCAAAGTTACTATGAGTGAGTTCAGAATCAGGCCATTTGTATTTGGTGGTGACAGCAAGGCACGTCTCTCCCAAAGATGCAGATTTGGTTCAGTATTGATTAAGTCTCTTATACCTCTGTAAATACTGTATGCAATGACTGAAAGCTACCAGCTGCTGTTAGTAAGGAAGTGGCTTAGCACTAGATCTTAGTGAATAATGAAAGGGGGTGGGGAGCAGAATTGATTGTAAAACTATAATAAAATTCAAAAATTATCATCTGATCAGCCAACCTTAGTGGTGGACCATAAGAATATAAATATGGATCTCTGCTGAAACTGTCTATTTTCTCTTCACAACATTCAAAAGACTGGAATTTGTTTCTAAGGCATAATCCTTGATTCACTCCATTGCAGTATGGGCTAAAAGTCTGGGGGAAAAGCTGTCTCTATCGCAAACTGAAGAAAGAAAGTAAAATCCCAGTGGAAAAAAATTGATAACAGTTCTTACTTTGTGTTTCACTCAGACAGGCTTTGCAGGTCCTTCTGGTTCATCAACCAAACCTGGGTTAAAAGGCGGCAGTACTATCATTGCTGCTGTAACTGCCGCTGTTCTGTCCAGGGTAATGTTCAGTGAAATAACACTCTTTGAGGAACAGCACAGTGACAGTACTAGCTGTTAACCTAAGAATGTCAATAATAATTTGACCAGAACACAAGGCCTAGTTTCCTTCTCCTCTCCTCCATTAAAGTATTTCCAGCATTCTGTCATTAAATTCCTGGCTGTAGCTGACATACTTTACTGTGCGCTTTTTCTGTTACTCTAAATACTCTACTATACACAGTTGCACGATCTCAAGCAAGGGGAGGTTCCCATTAGTTCATATCTATCATGACAGATGTGCATGGTGAAACTGTCAATTGCATGTCAGTTGTAGCATAGTGTATGGAATCTCTGAGGGCCAGATGCTACACAGAGTGCCAATGACTTCACATGACATTCCAACCATTGAAATCCTGCAGCCTTTTGTCCTGCGGTTAGCAAGTTGTGTCTTGCTTATCGTCAAAGTGAGCATACTCAGGAAAAATGCAACATTTATTTAGCGTAGAAATTGGAGAATCCACAGAGCATTTCTGTCAACTTTCTGTATAAGCTGCACCAACTGTTGACAACATGGTGTTCATCGAGGCTGTCTATGCATGTATACACCATGTTTTATCTCCTTTATACTACTACATGGTTACTAAATACTGATGATCCAACAATCCCCGATCCAGCTCTGGGCAGGTAATTTTTAGATAGTGGTTTGGATGCTGAAGGCCAAAGATACAGAAGATACCAAGTAAGATGGGATACTCAAGCACCCAAGGGCACTGGGAGATTAACTAGGATTTTGAATCCAGCCTACTTTAACCTGAAAAAGGGTTTAGTAACAGATGTGAGTTAAAACTAGCAGAAAGGTGAAAGATATCAATACATAGAAGAAAGAAAAATGATTTCTAAAGGGAACTGGTTCAGAAACATTTTATGTGCCTAGATAACAAACTAGTATTTGGAAATTCTGAAACATGTGTGATGCACACCATCAAATAGAGGATTTCTTAAATACAGTTGTATGCTAATTGCTCATTTTAGGCAGTGATTTGTCTGAAGCAGTAAATGATCCTAGACCTTTCTGTCTTAGTAAAAAAAAAAAAACAACTTGCTACTAAGATGCTGGGGAGTGTTAGTCACCAATCAGTGACATCCACTTTTCTAAACCCTGAATAAAAATGAATTCAGTAAAAAAAGACATAATGACGGATTTATAAAAGTAACATTCCTTTATATAATGGTTTTCCTATTCTGATGTTTCTTTCCTATAATCCTTTAAAATTATGCAAAAAGTTATTATTTAAGTAATAGTAAAGAATTCATTAAAAGATTAATAGTTCTAGTTTACCAATTGGCTTACCAGATCACTTAATTATTTAGTTCATTAATTCTGTAAATGTCAGACTTACCATGAACTCCAGTGATTTTCATAAGTAAGGTTATATTTCTACTAGCAATCACAGTCTAACAACTTCAAATAGGAATTTTGCATCATTTATACTCTTCAAATGAAATAAAATATTTTTATTGTGTGTGTGTGTGAACCAACAAAGGAAATCCAGCCACAGAGCAATTTGAACAGTTTAATCTAGCTATTCAGCCCCAACCGTGTCCATTTAAAAAGACTGTGCAGGGCAGCTGTAATGGAAAAAAAAAATCTCCAAAGATGAGCAAGAAAATAGCTTCCAGATTAAGCAATATGAAGGACTCTTCTTTTGGGATCCTCAGTTTCCATTTTTAAAATTTCCTATCATTAGCTGAATATCAGGTCTTTTATAGCTGCATATTTTATTTTATTTATTAAAAATTGTTACTGCAATAGCTTTGAGAGAAGCAACATATCATTATCAAAAGGGTCCAAGTGCACAGCTGACAGCTCACATAAAACGAATATAATTTACACCATGCTAATGCCCTCACATTACTGACTCATTTAATATATATGTGAATCTATACAATACAACATAGATACGTGATTAGATCTTACAGTGGAATTAGTCTAAATAGCCATCAGCTATTATTTAATCTTCACTAGTACTTGTCAGGGCAAGATGCTGTACAATATGACAATATTAACCTTCTTTTTCATATGTGAAGTTTTCCATTTACTTAGTAAGCCTGAGTGGAGAGCATCCATAGCTGGTCATTATGTACCGTGTAAAATAATGTGATGCCTATGATGCATACAGGCTAAGTAAGGTTGTCTTAAATAATGTTGATTGTGGAATGGTTTCTTCCATTACAGACTCTATGCACTGTAAAATGGCAGAGGGGTGTAACAGTCACAAAGCAATGTATCTTGCTGCAGCAAGTGCTTCAGTGTGGAGATCAACCTCTTTTAGCAGCTGCTTCTCCTGGTCATCAGTTTGAGTGGCACTTGTTTAGATATATGAGTGAGGCCTTAGTCCTAGTGCATACATACCAAGCAATTATGGGTGTCTAGGTTTCTAAGCTGTTCAGGCCCAAGAAGTCCTGCAACTTTTTGTGAGTAGATCCATTAAGGACAATTAGCCATGTAAGTACCATAGGATCAGGACCTACCAGTATAATTTTTTTCATGACGTTCCTATCCTTTGACTGCACAGAATCAGTCTCAGGATATATTCCATTACACTTGATCACAGCTATTGATACATACATGGTACAAATTATACCTAACAGTGGAGTGAAGGTAGATTGAGAGCGATTTAAGAAGTGGTGTGTGAGAAGCAGTGTAACTCAGAGTCCCTGACACTCACTCATTTACATCCTCCTCCTTACACCTCCTCTACCAGTGTGAGACACAAGCAAAGGAGCTGTATGGAAATTTAAGAAGGTCTGAGTTAAATAAGGGTAGGAATGCCCTTTATGCACTTTAAATTGCTAATTGTTAAGTGGGAGGTGGTCTAAGGGGGTATAACTAAGTGTAAAAGGAGTCTAGCTAGTAGAAGGTAGTTTAACTTAAACCACTTTACTACAGCTCTGAACTTGGCCCAGAGTTTATAGGTATTTAGCAACGTTTGTTAGTTCATTGAAGAGCCAAGGTCATTTGAGAAGGGGGCAATATGGTATGAATAGGTCCAATTTTACTGGCAGCTAACAGGAAGTTAGTTACTTCTCTAGCTGCCAATGCTCAATATTTTTCCCAACGTTTTCAATGACAAACGTTTAGAAAAAATTAGAGGGTTTACATGGGAGCAATACAGACCTAACCATCTTGAAAAGTGTTTAAAAATATTGTAAACTCATTTTTAAAATACTGTAGTCTAATTACTTATGATTTTACTGCTATCTTTGTCATATTCATTTGATACTTTTATAAGGTAGTTTTATTGGTTAATTAGACACTGGTTTTCAGAATTCTTGCTATTTTTTACTTTGTCAGTTTAATAAAAACAAACAAACAAACTTGAGATTAGGTGTTTATGCAGTTCTACATGACTGTTGGTCTCAGATCAATTTCTAGTGCTTGAGCTCTTTTCCTGTGTATTATATCTCTCTAACCTAGAACGTAAGATCTTTGCATTAGGGACTTTGGGCTATATCCACATAGGGGATTTGAGTGTTGTAATGCTGAGTATTGCAATGCCTAACTCCTAGGCGCCCTGTCCTCCTGTGGAATATATATCCCCAACTTAGTTGCTTACTTTCTCCTTTTTACCATATAATTATAAAATAAATCAGTTGGAATATAAATATTGTACTTACTTTTCAGTGTACAGTATATAGAGCAGTATAAACAAGTCATTGTCTGTATAAAATTTTAGTTTGTATTGACTTTGCTAGTGCTTTTTATGTAGCCTGCTGTAAAACTAGGCAAATATCTAGATGAGTTGATGTAACCCCTGGAAGACCTCTGCGTATCCCCAGGGGTACACGTATCCCTGGGTGAGAACCGGGGGGCTTAGCTAGCCAATAGGAAATGCAGAGGAGAGGGGCAAAAGTAGTTAGGTGCCTAAATCCAGGCTTGAGGGCAGTGTCTCCCTCAGGTTAAGATTCTCAGCAGTGAACCCTCTCCTGGAGTTAGGTGCCTAAGCTGGATCAGCCCTTTCTCCTGAAAAGAGAGAGATTAATTCCATTAGATCCGATAACCCAGTGGTTAGGACATCCTCCTGGAATGGGGGAGATCTGTTTTCAAATCCCTTCTCTGCCTGATTTGGAACAAGGACTTCAATCCAGTTCTTCCATATTGTGGGAGAGTGTCCTAACCACCAAGGTATTGGGTGCCCTGGCCAGAGTGTCTCTGTCTCTCTTGTTGGATAGAGGTGGTTGGAGAGATTTGGTGGAAAATGCCAATTTGTCAAAGCTGGAATTTTTTGTGAAAATGGTTCAATGTCAATGAATTTTTGTCAAATCACAGGCAAGATTCCTTTGGTGCTCACCTACTGGATAATGTTCTGCAGATAAGACACGTGAGAGACCACCTAGTTTGAGAATTCTGCTAAGGCACTGATCAATTTGGTGGCATTCAGGCATTAGGCAGTTTTGCACATACATACTGGTAGAAAACTTAGGCCCCTCAGGGTCTTTACCATAAGAAACTTAGGCACCTTCAGGGTTAGGATGAAGCTGAGTGGGGATTTTGATGTCCTCAGTGGTACCTGAATGTTGGACTTAGGTACTGAAAGTGGCAGTTAGACACTGAAGTACTTTTGTGGGTCTTCCCCTTTTACTTTTCTTTTCTTTTTTTACTGTTTGTAAAACATCACGCGTAGTACACTTATGACACTAGTAATAATGATAGAGACTCGGTACTGGAATGATATAGGCATTGCAAGCCGGGGTTGGAGTGCGTAGCAGAGTATCAAATCTTGTGCAGTACAGAACTGACTCTCAGACTCGTGCTATTATTCCCTACCTGTTCTGAGCATTAGTCTCCTGACGCTGTAAGTCCTTGCATACCCCAAAGCCCTAAAAGACTTCAGTGGCCATAAGGATGCATAAATACTGTACAATCAGACCTTAAATGCTCACAAGTTTTTAAAAGCCGTGGGAAGTGGGTGTAACTTCACCTTTCAGATTGGAATATTCCAGATACAGTTTGCAAAGGGACTTTTAAGTTGTTTGCAGTTGCAGCTGGAGTTGTTTGGAGACTGAAACTAAGAAGGAAGTATGACTGGATGCAGCTTCTAAATATGGGGCCAAAGCTAATGTAAACTGGCATAGCTCAGTTGAATTTAATGAAGCTACACCAGCTCAATAAACCTCCCTCTGTGCTAACTTGATTATTTTGCTGTTACTTTATTTTATTTATTTTATTGGTGTGCTGGGCCAATTAAAGTAATTGGGGTTACATTAAAAGGCCCGACTTGGCCTAATGGATGTAAGGCAGCTTTGTACCAGTGGAACAATAAACAATTACCGTAATGCAGGGAGAATCTCACCCTGGAGCTCAGGGTTGCATAGTCTAGTTGGAATAATTAGCGATTTTCTGAAAAGTGTTTGGAACATGCACAGTGTCATATAAGCATTAACATTATGACGATGATGATTATGCATGGCAATACTTTATTAACATAGAACAGCACATCTTCCTGAATATGTTTACGAAGCAGGTCATTAGTGAAACTTGAAAATATAAAGATCTTAAGCCTGCCTACCCTTGAGGTACCCTCACATTCTATTTAACATTTTCACCTCATATTTATCATGATTAAACAAACCTACTTGTTGTTCACCACTTATTTTCCCATATAACCATTCTATTATATTTCCATATAGCTCAATGGAATACAGATATCTGTCGAAACACCACAATGGTTATTAATACAGCTAATAAGTAGACACAACTCATCATCATCATCTACTAATCAATAGACTGCTATGCTAATACTTGTCTACTGAGAAGTCTATTTTAGGAACATAGAGACTGCCATTCCAGATCAGCTCAGGGTTTTCTCTTCTCTGCTGTCCTGCCTTCAGCTGTAGCTGGTAGCAGATGCTTCAGAGAAATAACTGTCCAAAGGGTAAGTTTCTTCCTGACTCAAAGTAGTTTGTGATTAGAAACATGAGGATTTATATCACACATACATTTTATTGGGCTTTAAAATCTTCACAGATCCAAATCCAACTGCAGGATTGGGGCCTTTGTATCTTTAAAGATATCTGTATTTTGAACACTTGTGTTCTGGAATGCTTAAAATAAGGGAAAACTGTGATCATCAAAGGAATAACTGGGTTACTCAGAGGATTCTAGGTTGAAGTCATGCTCCACCCCCTCTTACTTCCAATTTAGTTAGTGTGTGGCTTCCCCCTCTCTGCTTGTATACAGGTGAATAAAGCAACACATTCCCAGCCTACAGTACTGTAAATACAGTGTGTTTTTGTTCACTGAGTGGTATCTTTACCAAAATAAATAGATAAAATAAATCCAGCAATAACAAAAACCTCAAAAAAGAAATAGATGTATTTTCTCAGGCATTTTCCAGGCAAAGTGATTTTTATACAAGGGGATTTAGAGAACATTTCTGCTAGAAAAAATAACTCAAGCAAAATGCCTGCTGTTTTTATCATTTGAAAAATATCTGAAATATTTCCATTCATTTTAAAAAACCAATGATTCAAAATTACAAAATAATTATCTCTTGGGATCAATTTGCAGCCAATCATAATTCAGAATATTGTTCAGATAACATGACATAAAAGAACTGTTGAGCCCTATGAGATAGCATGCAGTGTCTTGAAAATTTTAAGTATAGTGGACATATTCTGTTGTATCTATTCTCCATCTTTATGTGATTTAATCAAATACCATGTTACTAACTCTGATACTGTGAGACCTTTTTACCAGCTTGCTTTGATGTTTTCCTGTCAAGGGTTGACTAATAGTTTCAGCTCTCCAAAGAACAACATAACAAAGATAAGGCAAATGCCAGGAAATGTATTCATTAAATGGTCAAGAGAATGCCAAGGATAAGCTCCCTGTACGGTGTGTTAGGAGAACATCAATATTTGAAAAAAGGAAGATGCTGCTTGGGTATAACATATTTGTGAAATCTGGAATAAGCATGTTTTAAGCAAGGCTTCTCTTTAATTATTGTCTGAGTTTCACATAAAGTCTGCTTCATCAACTGGATAAATATTTGACTGCTGTTCAGTAAATTGTATTAGTTTACTTTAACTGTATGCTCAGCCTTATTCAGGCATCCTACATTAGGCAATGTAGTGTGTAATGCATCTCTGCAGGTGACCAGAGCTATTCTCTGTATGAGGTAAATTAAAACTCATATTTTAAAAATTAAACATTCTTGCACTTCATGATTTCAATATTTAATTATAACCTGTGTCAGGGCTTAATCTCTGACTGAGTCAGGCACGAAATTAATCAAAATTGAGGCAAAAGCTTAGCAATCCTTCTGCATTGTGAAAATAATGTGATTTCTTCAGCAACTCTCTGATTCTCATAGCCATTTTGTGATGCCAGTGACCAGGTAGTCAGGACTATGGTTGAAAGCTTGATAAGTCAGCAAAACGATGATATAGTATGATGGTTACTTTGATGGAGAATTTAGAGATTCGGATTGTGGGATTTGAATGCACTCAACACTTTGTACAATCAGGTCCATAAAGTTACTACATGGAAAATCTTTGCATCTGTTTAAACGTTTTGGGAAATCCACTGTAGGAAGAGATTGAAAAGAAAATAGCTAAAGATGCTTTCTATCAACTTCAATGAGAGAAAGATTAGGCTACTAATACAGAAGACGATAATACTGATCATTTCATACAAAAGTGAATATGCTGCAAAATTCTTTTCCAGAAGATTGCAACTATATTTTACTTTGCAATCTATGTCCAACCTTCTGAAATTGTGCAAAATAATTTGCAATAAATAATTTAGTGTTAAAATTTGTTTTATGAATTGCTGGGATAATGTCTTAGATGCTGAAGGTTTTGTCTACATTAGCACTTTTGTCAGCAAAACTTTTGTTGGTCAGGGGTGTGAAAAAAACACCTCCCTGACCAAGAGAAGTTTCACCGACAAAAGCACCAGTGTGAACAGCGCTGTGTTGCTGGGAGAGAAACTCCTACCAACATAGCTACTGCCGCTCATTACGGGTGGTTTAATTATGCTGGCGGGAGAGCTCTCTCCCGCCGGCATAGAGCGACTACACAGGAAACCTTACAGTGTCACAGCTGCATTGGTACAGCTGTGACGTTGTAAGGTCCATAGTGTAGACATAGCCTGACTGCAGTGAGGCAGAGTGGCCTCCCTCTGAGTCTGACGGGGAGGGACAGCCAGGGATGACTGAGGAGTTGGAAAGCCATGTTATAATGTCTCCATCTCTCTCCTAAACACAATTTCTTTTTATAAAATGTTTTGTTCCCTTGAAATGTTGTTGGGGGCTATAACCATCCTTCTTAGGTTAGTCATCCAGGCACCAAACCTTTTTATCGCCCTGGCCCTCTTCATTTGCTTTTAAATAAATAATTGGAGATATACCAATCTCCTAGAACTGGAAGGGACCTCAAAAGGTCATCAAGTCCAGTCCCCTGCCTTCACTAGCAGGACCAAAATACTGATTTTTGGCGTTTATGTGAAAAACGTATGTGGATTCAGTAAAGTTCATTTTTTGCAGCTCTTTGTACTTCCTGAAATGAGTCATCCTTTAAAATGGAAACTGCAATGACAGGCAACTTTGGTAGAACCTCCTCTAAGCCTCCACCTAAAAGTTCCCCTGGACTTTTTTGACATAAATATATTATGGAGATGACATGCTTGAGCTGTTCATGAAAATAATAACTGTCTCTTTTATTGGTGCCCAAACTGATCAATTCATGAAGGAAAGTAGACATGAGAGAAGAAGCATCAGCTGATAATAGGACTGGCTGCTAGGGACTCCTTTAGTTCTAATTCCTGCTCAGGAACTGACTCTCTGTGATCTTGGGCAAGTCACATAACCCAACTGCTTTTGTTTTGCCTGTGTAAAATGAAGAATTGTGAATGCATGTTGCAGAGGAATCTTGTGAGGATTTGTTAGTAAATTACTTTAAAGATGAAAAATGCTAAATATTACTAAAATAGATATTGGGCAGTGAAGAAGTCCTCCACCAACCTACCAGAAGAATGTCCCTTTATTGGTGGATAAAAGACAAGTCCTGAGAACTGCTGTGCAGCCACTGCCTTCACTGATGGTCAAAGGAATCATTGATGCACAGAACATCCCAGTATGTGGCTCTGATAGAGGAAGAGAGTTAAGGAAATATGAGGGAAAAAGCTATTTTCAGAATGGAATTCCCCAGAGAAGATATGCAAATCTGGCTTGAGCTAGGCATCGTGAGGGAGAGCACATGCTTGGATTCATGTGGGAAAAAAGACCTAAGTTCCCCATTTAAGTGAATACTGCTACTGACATTCCATCTTTGCTAGTACCTATCTTTGCGTTATCTAAGGCTATTAACAGTGCACCAGATGCCAGCTGTTTTGAACTTACCCCCATAAAGGATGACTGAGACTTCAAAAGTGCCAAGTAACTCTACAAAGAGACATGTTATGTAATCATAGAATCATAGGACTGGAAGGAACCTTGAGTCATCTAGTCCAGTCCCCTGCAGTCATGGCAGGACTAAGTATTATCTAGACCATCCCTGACAGGTGTTTGTCTAACCTGGTCTTAAAAATCTCCAATGATGGAGATTCCACAACCTCCCTAGGCAATTTATTCCAGTGCTTAACCATCCTGCTAGGAATTTTTTCCTTATGTCCAACCTAAACCTCCCTTGCTGCAATTTAAGCCCATTGATTCTTGTTCTATCCTCAGAGGTTAAGGAAAACAATTTTTCTCTCTCCTCCTCATGACAACATTTTGTGTACTTGAAAACTGATATCATGTCCCCCCTCAGTCTTCTCTTTTCCAGACTAAACAAATTCATTTTTTTAAATCTTCCCTGATAGGTCATGTCTTCTGACCTTTAGTCATTTTTGTTGCTCTTCTCTGGACTTCCTCCAATTTGTCCACATCTTTCCTGATATGTGGTCCCCAGAACTGGACACAATCATCCAGTTGAGGCCTAATCAGCACAGAGTAGAGTGGAAGAATTACTTATCATGTCTTGCTTACAACATTCCTGCTAATACATCCCAGAATGATGTTTTCTTTTTTTGCAATAGTGTTACACTGTTTACTCATATTTAGCTTGTGATTCACTATGATCCCCAGATCCCTTTCTGCACAACTCCTTCCTAGGCAGTAATTTCTCATTTCTCCAGTTTGTCCATATAATTTTGAATTTTAATCCTATCATCCAAAGCACTTGCAACCTCTCCCAGCTTGGTATCATTCACAAACTTTATAATTGTATTCTGTGCCATTATCTAAATAATTGATGAAGGTATTGAAAAGAATCAGACCCAGAAGTGATCCCTTCTAGTATGTTACCAGATTTTCCCATTACTTTGGGGTACGCTCATTTATTAGGGTTACTCTTCTGGGTGGGGGGGTTCTGTAATTCTGTCAATGTATTGCTTGTGTCACCAGGGCCGATGAGCGGGCGGGAAGCCAGTACAAATGACCGAGGCCCAGTGGTCTGGAAGTGGGCCTGGGGCCCGGCTTCCCCAGCCCTGTTTTGCTCATCCGCCCTTGCTGGGGGGCCTGAAAAAATTTTTTCACCAGGGCCCGAACCCACTCTCAGCGGCCCTGTGTGTCACTTGTGTGTTCATATGGAGCTCTACTTCTCCCTTCTGCAAGTCTCCTCCCAATGGAGCTATCCTGCAGGACCTAGGTTCCCCAGGGCTGGGTTCCTTCAGCCCCAGAACCAGATGAACACACACACACACGCTAACAGAGCAAGTCTGAGTGGACTGGGTCAATCAGCACTCTCAAGCTGACCCCTTATATGCCTTTGGACTCAGTGGAGTGGGGCAAGCAGGATTTCCAAGCTGCCACCCTTGTGTGCCACAGGTACCGCACTAGAATAGAGTAAGCCTGAGCAGGTTGGGTCGAACAGCACTTCCAGGCTGCCACCTTTATATGCCCCTAGACTCAGAGGACTGGTTCGAGCAGCACTTTCAAGATGCCACCCTCATATGTCACAGGTTCAGCATGTCCCTATCCCCACTTTCACGTTACAATTGTTCTGGTAGTAACCCACTTGATGCGCCACAGGGATCTTTAGCTTAGGTAAGAGGACCATTGCTGCAGAGTAAATGGGGAAGCCAAAAAACACAAAAGAGTATAGTTCAACGAGAGAAAGAGAGAGAGAGAGAGGGACGCAACCAGATTAACCATAAAAGTTATTTATTGAATAATAGTGATAACCACACACAAGGAGAGCCTAAACAAACATAACAGTTACATTATAAAAGATTACAAAAGTCATATATAGAAAACTATACCTGATCAAATAAGTCAGGGTTAGAAAGTTATACTTGAGGTAGAAAAGAAAACAGAGAGAGAGAGAAAGAGCTGGGGTCTCACCACTCCATGAAGCTTGAACTGGCTGGGGTTCCCAGGTAATGGTGGTAGCTCAGGGTCCTGAGTGCTGGAGAGAGGCAGAGCCCCCAGCACGATCAGTCAGGAGAAGAAGAAATCCCACTGGAACTGATGCAGAGTTTGGATCCAGGCATCAGAACACTTACTTGAGTGTGGGTAGGGGTTTTTTGTAGGGAAACAACAATGGTTCAAGGGAGAGCACTAGATTTGTTTATGGGTAAACTAGTGACTCAAGGGTTTTCTTTAGGCTAGACAATAGGAACTGATCATTCCTGGCTATGGGTGGTGTTCCTTCAAGGGAGTTCACAATGCAATTAGGCAGCTTCAGTATTTTGGATATCAATCAAGGATTCATTATCAGAATTGTTCTGATAACTGTTGAGCTGGGTGTGGGCAGGCATAGATTCATTAAGAACTGGAGCAGAGATCCCCCATGATGCAGTGCTTCCCTGCTTTTCTGGGCCCAGAGTTCAGTGCGGTTCTTGCCTTGGAATCTCTGTTCTCCATTCTGTGTGCTAATGGAAATGCCTCCCTGTCACATCTTTGATGCAGATGAGGCTAGGGGAGTTGCCTTAATCCTATCACCCTTGTCCGGAGGGGTTTAGGTGTGTTTCCCACCGCCTTTTCATTGCTTTCTGTAAGTCTTTCTTCTGATCGGTTTTGGTTCAAGCAGAGGCTGGGAGGTGTGGAGGGTGGCGTATCCTTCATGAGTCAGACAGGCTGGATATTGTGCCCTGGTTCCCCAAGAACACGGAGCTGACTGGTATCAGTGAACCACTGATAACTACTCTCTAGGAATAGTTTTCCAACCAGTTATGCACCCATCTTCTAGTAGCACCATCTAGACTGTATTTCCCTAGTTTGTTTATGAGAAGGTCATGTGAGACAGTATCAAAAGCCTTACTAAAGAAGTCGAGATACACCACATCTACCGCTTTCCCCTCCCCACATCCACGAGGCTTGTTACTCTGTCATATACATTGGAAAAGTAAATTTCCATGTATATTTATTTATTAATAATATTGGCCAACTTCCATTATGAAACCAACAATATGTCAGGACAGTCAATTTCTAAGATAAATGTTTTAGGAAACTTTTATCAGATTTTTTGGTAAGTATCAGTAAACGAGCAGATATTCACTTGTACATAATTTGATTATGAAACATTTTGTTTGAACTATTGCATGCTTTCCTACTTTGTTCAAATTTAGTTTGGTTTACTTAAGAATTTTTGTTGCACTTCTGGTCTCAGGCTAAAATCAGGATATGACAGTATTGTAATATGTAATACTGTAATATGTAACAATACAGCTGATTAAAATAAATTTGGAAAGTAAAAAATCCACCAGTTGAATTAATACACCATTTATGCCTCCTGGGGTTTTCTTGCAGGTCTGTCAAGTACTGACCTAGCTAGGCACCAACCCTTCTTAATTTATAAGTAGAAATGGGCCAAAGCAAATGACTTGTTCCCACACCCGAACTTTGGGGAAAATTTAGGTCGGATCCAGTTTTGATCCCAGAAATTCAGTCTTATCTCTCTAATTATGTTCAACAGGAATCCCAGTTCAGAACAGACCTGAACTTTGAGTAAGTTTGGATTGTGATGCAAATTTTGTGGCTCAAGCTCCTTTCTACTTTCTGAGAGCAGGCAACATCGGTCAGAGGTGTTTTAGCTGCAGGATACCTGCTCTCATAGCTGATAAGCATTACATAATCATATTTGTCAAAATAATTAAAAATAAGTCATCATAAATGATGCAAAATATAACATAATTAGAATGACAAGTTGATTTCCCATATTCATAAAACCAGGCTTGGTAAATGGCAAGTAGGAATTGTTATAAGGTTGTATAAGTTATTGAAAAATTGAACATTTTTCCTCCTTTTTTTGTACACTTCAGTAATCAATACCTTTTTTACCACCCTATATACCGAGAAACTCATGTTCCCAATATTTTCATCTCTAATAATGAAGTAAGGCAATTACAGTTTTAGGACTTCTATAACCCTTATTGCTCTGGTGGTTTTCTAAATATTTTCATTATGTGATAGGAAATGGCTTTCTGCTCAGTATACCATACAAATCTGACCATGAAGTTACTTACTAGGGTAAGTGAAAGGTGTTGGTCTGTGCTTTTATTGCCCTACTTATGGAGTGATTGCTAAACCTAATACTACCTTATAGCCTCATGAATAAATCATGGAATCAGTCACTGTACTTATTAAAATGTGTGATTTTCAGTTTCCAACATTTAAACTTCTTTTGGTGACTGAAAAATATAATTAGTAAATGGCAAGCAAACAAAGTAATCAGAGCTGGTCTTTTTGACCCGCAAAGCCGACAACTAAGGGTTGTTCTGAATCTTATACAAGCTAATCTTATACAAATATAAAAAAGAGGAAGTTTCTAGCGCCTCTTCCTAAAGGTTACTCATGTTCCCTTTGGCTTTAGGATGCATGAAACCTACAGCTTTAAGAACCTCAGTGTAGGAGATGTCCAGCCCAATTCACAACCATGGTGTGTGTTTTGCTCTTGATGCTGCTGCTGGGCTCTTGAAAGCTCTTTCTCATGCCTGTAGAGCTTAAATTAATATTGCTGGCTATTCTGTATTCCGGAGTTGAATAATTGGAGAAAATGACCAGAGGAACAAAACTCATCTGAATCCACATAAGAGGTGACATAGACCTAGTGTCCCACAGACCCAAAGCCTATTTGGAGATCCATCCTTAGACTTTTTTTAAAACTTCTGTTGCCTATGCACGAGCTGCAGCACAAACTGGTAGGCTCCACTGTTGTGCACCAGAAAATTCTGGTGGTGACTGGAAGATCGCTCCCTCCCATACCCAGCCTATGAAATATAAAATGAATCTGTTGCTGTGGGGGAGCTCCAAAAAAATCATCTTCTTGATTCTCCCTAAAATTCATCCATTGAGTGCACAGTCCAGGAATGTGAGGCTGCGGGGCACTCTGTTGATCCTGCACTGTCTAGGTGCTTGTCAGTCTCATGGTGAATATTACAGCATTCTCTTTGCCACAAAAGGATCCCCCTACACAGGATCCTCCCATGGCTGGTTATGTTGGCTTTTGGGCTTCTTTGCACAGCTGGATCAGAATCCTAATGTCCGTTCTGGGCGTAGTGGTATGATCCCTGAGAAGCTGATTACATTTCTTGAAAGCAGGTCAATGGTTTGCTTTGCAAGCCCATCCCAAAAAAAATAAGGCCAGCTCTGCACATTATTTTTGATTGCAAAGCTGAGACAAGTTCATATGGGTATATACTAGGCGCTAGAAACTCTGCTAAGCATTCTAAATAGGGAAATGGCAAATTCCATTTTTACTCAATTGAAAGTCAATTTAGTTAATTTACCTTAAAGGATGTGTAAACATCTTCATGGAAATAGGACCATAATGGGTCTCATTTTAAAAGAATATGGGAACATTTGTTTCTTTGAACTTGGAAGACATGCAACCCAACAAAATCTAGACTCAGTGTTTTTGACAGATGCTACCTGTTCCTCACAAATGATTTCTCCCCATGTCTAACTTGCCAAGTACAATTCCTTATTCATATCCCACACTTCCTGCATTGTTTCCACATCAAATCCAATTCTACTTCAGATTGCTTTTTGTCTCTTAATATGTTTTATTGGGCATTTGCTTTCAGGCTCTTGACGTGTACAACACACACACAAATTAATATCTGAGGAATCCTAACAGTGTATCTTCCTAACTGAAAGTGCTTAAGTCAGACATCACAGGCAAGAAACTAAAAGCTCTGATGCCAGTGTTTGATTTTTTTCCCCTCCCCTTTGCTTTTATTTTCACTAGGAAGAACATCTATATTGATAGAACAGAGATACATGAAATTAAATCTGCACTTTGTTGATTCACCTTTTTGTTTCTGAAACTTCATTGCAAATTATACCTGTGACAGGTTTCCCCCTCTCCTGCGGGGTGCTGCCTGGAACTGGGGTACCACTGAGCCTGCCTAACCCATCAGCCTGAGCTCCCTTTCAGCCTGTAATGCTGTGACAAGCTGCCTACATGCTCTTGCTCTCAGACTTTCACCAGCACACAGGTAGGGACACACCCAGCTGCAGAAACACACAGACACTGAAATCAGCTCTGGATGGGAAGGCTCAGCTAAGGAACTGCCCAGTAACTCAGGTGCACACACCCCTCTGGAGTGTAAATCCAAAATTGTACCATCTTGTGCTTCACAGAGAACTGTACAGAATAAGCTCTTGAAAGGCCCCCCTCCCTCAATGTGGAAAAGGATATACAACAAAGATCTTGGAGTTATCGTGGATAGTTCTCTGAAGATGTCCACGCAGTGTGCAGAGGCGGTCAAAAAAGCAAACAGGATGTTAGGAATAATTAAAAAGGGGATAGAGAATAAGACTGAGAATATATTATTGCCCTTATATAAATCCATGGTACGCCCACATCTCGAATACTGTGTACAGATGTGGTCTCCTCACCTCAAAAAAGATATTCTAGCACTAGAAAAGGTTCAGAAAAGAGCAACTAAAATGATTAGGGGTTTAGAGAGGGTCCCATATGAGGAAAGATTAAAGAGGCTAGGACTCTTCAGTTTGGACAAGAGGAGACTAAGGGGGGACATGATAGAGGTATATAAAATCATGAGTGATGTTGAGAAAGTGGATAAGGAAAAATTATTTACTTATTCCCATAATACAAGAACTAGGGGTCACCAAATGAAATTAATAGGCAGTAGATTTAAAACAAATAAAAGGAAGTTCTTCTTCACGCAGCGCACAGTCAACTTGTGGAACTCCTTACCTGAGGAGGTTGTGAAGGCTAGGACTATAACAATGTTTAAAAGGGGACTGGATAAATTCATGGTGGCTAAGTCCATAAATGGCTATTAGCCAGAATGGGTAAGAATGGTGTCCCTAGCCTCTGTTCGTCAGAGGATGGAGATGGATGGCAGGAGAGAGATCACTTGATCATTGCCTGTTAGGTTCACTCCCTCAGGGGCACCTGGCATTGGCCACTGTCGGTAGACAGATACTGGGCTAGATGGACCTTTGGTCTGACTCGGTACGGCCTTTCTTATGTTCTTATGTTCTTAACAGCTTTCTGCCCTGAGCTATGACTCTCACACACTGGTTTTACACAATGCTAAAACAAGTTTATTAACTGCAAAAGATAGACTTTATGTGATTATAAGTGATAGCAAACAGATCAAAGCAGATTACCTGGCAAATAAAACAAAAATGCAGTCTAAGCTTAATATACTAATGAAATTGGATATGAGCAGCAAATTCTCACCCTAAATGTTCCAGGCAGTTTGCAGAGTCTTGAAGGCAAGCTGAACTTGCTTGCAGCTTAAAAGTCCAGATATTCCATTCACAGGCTGGGTTCAGCCCTTCTCTTCTAGTTCAGTCTTTTGTTTCTCCTGGTATTTCCAGCCGTCTTCTTTCTTGGGTGGGGAGTTAGTGAAGAATGAACCATGATGATTTTAAATAGTTTAAATTCCCTGCCTTAAATAGTTTTTGGATATGGCGGGAATCCTTTGTCTCCCAGTTTGATTCCCACACCCAGTCAGTGGAAAAACACTAGTATTATCATGGAGTCCAGTACCAGGTCACTTGGTTGCATGCTCCTGTAGGGCCAGTGCAGCCATGACTCAGGGTACGTCCACACTACCTGCCGGATCGGCGGGTAGCGATCGATCTATCGGGGATCGATTTATCGCGTCTCATCTAGATGGGATAAATTGGTCCCTGAACGTGCTCCCTGTTGACTCCGGAACTCCACCAGGGTGAGAGGCAGAAGCGGAGTCGATGAGGGAGCTGCGGCCATCGATCCCGTGCCGTGAGGACAGGAGGTAAGTCGAAATAAGATATGTCGACTTCAGCTATGGTATTCTCGTAGCTCAAGTTGTGTATCTTACATCGACCTCCCCACCCCCCAGCGTAGACTAGGCCTCAGAGGCTGTTTGCAGTGTCCCCAGGAAGGCTTCCTGGTGGCAGATTAGCATCTTCTAAGACCTATTGTTCTCCCTAATGGCCCTTCCCAACCAGCCATCTAGACTGATTGCATTCTGCCTAGTGAGCATTCCCCAAGTGTAAACACGATTGTAATAGATTCATAGACAATATTCCTAACTTTAGATACAAAAATGATACATGCATACAAATAGGATAATCATATTCAGTAAATCATAACCTTTTCAATGATATCTCATATGCCTTCTCTTGCATAAAATACATCATAGTTGTGCCATAGTCATATCATAACAATATCTCTATGAAGAATATGAGGCCATAGTGTCACAATACCTATGGACAGAGTTTGACTTCTGTTCCCTTTCAGTCATTGTTTCTGCTCTCTAAATGCCTTTAAAACTTGTCACTGAAGGGCTGCTGATACATGGACAGAAAATGTGGTCAAAGCTTACGTAGTTTAATATAAATATTTTCAAATTGGGTTGTGCTTATATGTAATATACACTCGGCAGTAGGACTGGGGGCTTATAACTACCCCTTCTTGGGTAACTATAGTATGGTATATAGGGACAAGTACAATTTTCTGTATAAAATGGAGAAAACAAACCTGCTGGCAGTCTCTAGCTATATTCAGGTGACTGGAAATCCTTTTTAATTTAGATCATTTCAATTACATTTTAATATTACATTAATATTTGGAGGGGCAGAGCCAGCATGAGAAGAAGGCAAATACGTGTTTCTGCAGCTTCTTAAGTGCTACTGAAATTTGTCTAACGTAAAATATCTGTTGACAAGGGGACTGGATGACTCAGGGAGTGGTAATGGTTTGTACAGCATTTCATCTCCAGGTCATTAACATCTGAAAGCTATTGGGTGACCTATCTAAAATGAATTGTCAATCTCTGGTATCAGATTCCTAGTGTGCACATGTCTACACCACAAAACCCACCATGGTTGCTACCATTTGTATTGATTGCCGCCTTATTGGTGGTGTCATTTAATGCACTCAGAAACTGAACTATTCTTTCATTCCTGTTGGAGGGCTCTCCAATACAGAGTTAGTACACATTGGTGGGGTTGTGCAGAAAAACTTGCATAGTCACTGTCTCTGTTGTACCTGCCATATGGATAAATAAAAGATCTCCATTTTCAAAAAAGTGATTCAGCACCTTTCTTAGACATTATGCATAAAATCCTTTTGGCCCAAACAAAAGCTTGAGAGATGCTGATAGAATCTATAGGATTCTGCATATAGGCTACATGTGTGAGTGAGTGAGGGACAGAGCACGATGTGCACTGGGGTTGATATAGAAATAGGAAACAGACTTGCTGAAAGCCTCTGGGTAAGGTTAAAAGGGGTAAAAAACAAGGTTATGTCATGGTAGGGGTCTACTACAGACCACCTAACCAGGAAGGAGAAGTGGATGAGGCTTTTTATGAACAACTAACAAAATTCTCCAAAACACAGGATTTGGTGGTGATGGGGAATTTCAACTGCCCAGACATCTGGGAAAATAACACAGATTATCCAAAAATTTCTTGGGATGTTTTGGAGACAATTTTTTTTATTTCAGAAGGTGGAGACAGCTACGAGGGGAGAGACTGTTCTAGATTTTATTTTGACAAAGAGGATAAAAATCATTGAGAATTTGAAAGGGGAAGGTAGCTTGGGTGAAAGTGATTATAAAATGGTAGATTTCATGATTCTAGAGAATGGTAGGAGGGAAAACAGCACAATAAAGATAATGGATTTCAAGAAGGCAGAATTTAGCAAACTCAGGGAGTTGGTAGGTAAGATTCCATGGAAAGCAAATCTAAGGGGGAAAACAGTTCAAGAGAGTTGGCAGTTTTTCAAAGAGACGTTGTTAAGGTCACCAGAGAAAACTGTCTCACTGTGTAGGAAAGATAGGAAGTATCAGCAAGAGATGGCTTAACTAGGTAAGCCAAGTATGGCTTAACCAGGAGATGTTCAATGATCTGAAATATTTTTCAGTCCTACAAAAAGTGGAAACTAGGTGAAATTACAAAGGATGAATATAAACAAATAACACAAGTATGTATGGACAAAATTAGAAAGGCCAAGGCAAAAAACTAGATTAAATTAGCTAGAGACATAAAGCATAACAAGAAAACATTCTACAAATACATTAGAAGCAAGACAAAAGACCAAGGACAGGGTAGGCCTGTTACTCAATTAGGGGAGAAAAACAATAACAGAAAATGTGGAAATGGCAGAAGTGCTAAATGACATTTTTGTTTCAGTTTTCACCAAAAAGGTTAGTAGCGATTGGATGTCTAACATGGAGAATGCCAGTGAAAATGAGAGAGGATTAGAGGCTAAAATAGGGAAAGAAGAAGTCAAAAATTACTTAGATAAGTTAGATGTCTTTAAGTCACCAGGCCCTGATGAAATACATCCTAGAATACTTAAGGAGCTGACTGAGGAGATATCTGAGCCATTAGCGATTATCTTCAAAAAGTCATGGAAGAGGAGAGAGATTCCAGAGGATTGGAAAAGGGCAAATATAGTGCCAATCTATAAGAAGGGAAATAAGGACACCCGGGGAATTACAGACCAGTACCTGGAATGATAATGGAGCAAATAATTAAGCAATCAATTTGCAAACACCTACAAGATAATGTGATAAGTAACAGTCAGAATGGATTTGTCAAGAACAAAACATGTGAAACCAAACTAATAGCTTTCTTTGACAGGGGAACAAGTCTTGTGGATGGGGGGAATTGGTAGATGTGGTATATCTTGACTTTAGTAAGGCTTTTGATACTGTCTTGCATAACCTTCTCATAAACAAACTAGGGAAATACAACCTACATAGAGCTACTATAAGGTGGGTGCATAACTGGTTCTAAAACTGTTCCCAGAGAGTAATTATTAGTGGTTCACAGTCAAGCTGGACGAGTATGTTGATTGGAGTCCTGCAGGGATCAGTTCTGATTCTGGTTCTCTTCAATATCTTTATCAGTGATTTAGATAATGGCATAGAGAGTACACTTATAACATTTGCAGATGACACCAAGCTGGGAGGATAGGTCCATCAAAGCTATTATCCAGCATGGGCAGGGATGGTGTCCCTAGCTTCTTGTTTGCCAAAAGCTGGGAATGGGCAACAAGGGATGGATTACTTGATGATTACCTGTTCTGTTCATTCCCTCTGAAGCACCTGGCTTGGCCACTGTCAGAAGACAGGATAGTGGGCTAGGTGGATCTTTGGTTTAACCAAGTATGGCCATTCTTATGTTCTTAAGTGCTTTGGAGGATAGGATAAAAAGTCAAAATGATCTGGACAAACTGGAGAAATGGTCTGAAGTAAAGAGGATGAAATTCAGTAAGGACACTTAGCAAGGAACAGTCAGTTGCAAACATACAAAATGGGAAATGATTGAGTAGGAAGGAGTATTGCAGAAAGGGATCTAGGGTCATAGTGGATCACAAGCTAAATATGAGTGTGCAGTGTAACACTGTTGCAAAAAAAGCCAACATCATTCTGGGATGTATTAGCAGGAGTGTTGTAAGCAATACACAAGAAGAAATTCTTCCGGTTCTTATTAGGCCTCAGCTGGAGTATTGTGTCCAGTTCTGGGTGCCACATTTCAGGAAAGATGTGGACGAATTGGAGAGAGTCCAGAGAAGAGCAACAAAAATGACTAAAGGTCAGAAAACATGACCTATGAGGGAAGATTCAAAAAATTGGAGTGAATAGTATTTAATCTGGAGAAGAGAAGACTGAGAGGGGGGACATAACAATTTTCAAGTACACAAAATGTTACAAGGAGGAGGGAGAAAAATTATTCTCATTAACCTCTGAGGATAGTACAAGAAGCAATGGGCTTAAATTGCAGCAAGGGTGATTTAGGTTGTACATAAGGAAAAACTTCCTTGCAGGGATGGTTAACCACTGGAATAAATTGCCTAGGGAGATTGTGGAATCTCCTTAATTGGAGATTTTTATGAGCAGTTTAGACGAACTCCTGTCAGGGATGGTCTAGATCAGGGGTAGGCAACCTATGGCACGTGTGCCAAAGGTGGCACGCGAGCTGATTTTCAGTGGTACTCACACTGCCTAGGTCCTGGCCACCAGTCCAGGAGGCTCTGCATTTTCATTTAATTTTAAATTAAGTTTCTTAAACATTTTTAAAACCGTATTTACTTTAAATACAATAATAGTTTAGTTATATATTATAGACTTGTAGAAAGAGACCATCTAAAAACGTTAAAATGTATTACTGGCACGTGAAACCTTAAATTAGAGTGAATAAATGAAGACTCGGCACATCACTTCTGAAAGGTTGCCGACCCCTGGTCTAGATAATACTTAGCCCTGCCCTGAGTGCGGGAATCTGGGCTAGAAGACCTCTCAAAGTTGCTTCAGGTCCTATGATTCTATGATCACGTAGGAAGAGGCTACGAAATATGGCAACCAGAGTTCAGGGAGAACTGTACTTGAAAAAATTTCTGATCTAAAAGACTGAAGGCCTGTTTCACCAGTGCATTACTTCCTGAAATCAGTGGAATTAAATGGTGTAAAACCTGAGTAACATAGTGATGAGTCAGGCCCAAAGGACAGTAGCAGCCTCAAGAAAAGCAAAGGCAATACGTTACATAAAAATCACCCTGCATGCTATCTTTTCCAGATTTCGGCCAATGCACACAGGCCAAAAGAAAACCTTTTAATGAAGAAAATATTGAAACAGCCAAGACTTTTCTTAGGAACATTCATGGTCAGATATACAGTATTAGTAAGTATAATGTATTCCGAGGGGTTGCGTCATGCCAAATGACTTTTACCAGGTCACATGCCTGACCGCAGCACAGTTCTTCTTTGCCCTTGGTTCCGAGCTTTATTGTTTAAAAGTCATACCTATCTGTATGAACTTAACCTGTAGTGCCTATATTTTAAATTCCTCTGCATTTATCATAATGAGAAAAGAAGTGTCATCTCCAAGTTCAACTTTTTCTCATATTCCATGGTCAAAAGGGCCAGAAATACACTTATCACAACACATCTTTATAACAGTTGTTACTCTTCACCTTCTCTTAACACTTCAATTTCCAGTCGTTTTAGATAATAAGTACTAAAATATGAATAATTGTGACAGAAAAAAGAGTATAAGAAGCTGTGTCATCCTCAATCTCTAGCTCAGGATAAGTGGAAATTTACACGGCAGAGGTACTATGGCATGGGACAGAATCAAATTTATCTCAAACTTCTTCATTGTGAGAGCCACGTTTGTGTCATTTGGGCTATCTCCCTTTGCAATTCGGATATTGAATAATATCTCTGCAGCAAGTGCACCAATTACATATGTAGAAAAGTGATTTTGGGGGAAGTATTTAATGTATGTTTAGCTGTTTAAATGCAATACAGCTGCTGGAAATAAGGAGAAGCCAGTATGATGTGAGCAGCCAGCTCTCTATGGAGCCTAGCTTGAGAACCTTTGGCCTAGACACATTGCAGAAGATAGATAACACTTACAGCGCGCATCACTAAAATATCAACATTTGCTAGACTATGGTAATTATATTGTCTGCAATCTAACCTATTCTTGGAATGGTAAATACCGTGGTAAAGGTCAAGACTGCAACTCAGCGAGTGTTCATTTATGTGTGACAATCCCTGTATCTAGCACTCTATTCTAGTCAAGATTTCTCAGTGATAGTACAGGGAAGTGTAAATGAGACCCCCTTGTGCCAGCTTGCCAACCTGTATACCAACAGCTATTCACTCCTGCCTTAGGATTTTCTGCTGTGGGAGGATGTGTTTACTTTGTTGTGTGGGATGTGTTGAATCTGTACATCCTTTGCCAGCATTGTTCTTTTGTGTGTGTGTGTGTGCGCGCGTGCATGTGTGAAATTGATTTCCTAGCCCTCTCCACTTCCGGTGAAGGGGAAGTTGTGGCTGCTTCCTGATGCTACAACTTCTCCTGACAGATTTTCTGTTGTTAGGGCCTCCATCTGGGTCAATGTCAGAAAAAGCTGGCTTAGACACAGGCTGAACCTGACCCTACATGTAATAAAGTACTGTGCAAAATCTATTTATTTTATCTAGTGGTTACAGCAGGGACATCTGGGTCCTAATGGTTTCTCTGGTTTGCTATGTTATCTTAGGCAAGTGACTTCTTCTCTCTGTGCCTTAATTATCTCATCTATAAAAGAAGGCTCGCAATGCCTAAGTATAAATTGTTATTACATGATGTCTTCATTTAAATACCCATGTTGTATGTAAGGGATATTTTATAAGTAAAGTTACTTTTTCATTTGTGTTTTGCTACTCTCTGACCTGCAACCTCTCTCTTGAATCTGAAGATGGTAGGTTGTCTCCTATCTCTTAAAAGGATATGTTATCTGATGTAGTCAGGAAGAATTAGTTCAAAAATTGGTTCAGAACCTTCATCTTTCTCAACAGAACCATTGTGAAGGTTAGAAAAAGTTGAGTTAGCCCCTCTGACCCAGAACCAACCATCCATCATCCCCCACTCAATACTAACAGAAGCAGTTTTCTTCATAGTGGCTCATGTACCTTCTACCATCCTCTGGTAGGTTACCTTCAGGGGAAGACTCTGGCATATTTATTAGGGCTGTTGATTAATTGCAGTTAACTCACGTGATTAATTTTTTAAAATCGTGATTAAAGAAATTAATCACTATTAATCACACTGTTAAACAATAGAATACCAATTGAAATGTATTACATATTTTTGGATTTTTTTTCCTACATTTTCAAATATATAGATTCCAGTTACAACACAGAATACAAAGTGTACAGTGCTCACTTTATTATTTTTATTACAAATATTTGCACTGTAAAAATGATAAACAAAAGAAATACTATTTTTCAATTCACTCATACAAGTACAGTAGTGCAATCTCTTTATCCTGAAAATACAACTTACAAATGTATATTTTTTTGGTTACATAACTGCATTCATAAACAAAACAATGTAGAACTTTAAAGCCTACAAGTCCACTCAGTCCTACTTCTTCTTTAGCCAATTGCTAAGAAAAACAAATTTGTTTACATTTATGGGAGATATGTTGCCCGCTTCTTATTTACAATGTCACCAGAAAGTGAGAACAGGCGTTCACCTGGCACTTTTATAGCCAGCCAAGATATTTACATGCCAGATATGCTAAACATTCATGTGCCTCTTCATCCTTAGGCCACCATTCCAGAGGACATGCTTCCATGCTGATGATACTCATTAAAAAAATGTGTTAAATAATTTGTGACTGAACTCCTTGGGGGAGAATTGTATGTCTCTGGCTCTGTTTTACCTGCATTCTGCCATATATTTTATGTTATAGCAATCTCAGATGATGACCCAGCACATGTTGTTCATTTTAAGAACACTTTCACTACAGATTTGACAAAACGCAAAGAAGGTACCAATGTGAGATTTCTAAAGATAGTGACAGCACACGACCCAAGGTTTAAGAATCTGAAGTGCCTTCCAAAATCTGAGAGAGATGAGGGGTGGATCATGCTTTCAGAAGTCTTAAAAGAGCAATATTCTGATGCGGAAACTACAGAACCCAAACCACCAAAAAGGGAAATCAACCTTCTGCTGGTGGCATCTGACTCAGATTATGAAAATGAACATGCGTCGGTCTGCACTGCTTTGAATTGTTATTGAGCAGAGTTTGTCACCAGCATGGACACATATCCTCTGGAATGGTAGTTGAAGCATGAAGGGACATATGAATCTTTAGCACATCTGGCATGTAAATATCTTGCGACTCTGGCTACAACAGTTCCATGCGAATGCCTGTTCTGACCTTCAGGTGATATTGTAAATAAGAAGTGTGTAGCATTATATCTTGCAAATGTAAACAAAATTGTTTGTCTTAGCCGTTGGCTGAACAAGAAGAAGGACTGAGTGGACTTGTAGGTTCTAAAGTTTTACATTGTTTTGTTTTTGAATGCCATTATTTTTTGTACATAATTCTACATTTGTAAATTCAACTTTCATGATAGATTGCACTACAGTACTTGTATTAGGCGAATTGAAAAATATTATTTCTTTTGTTTTTTACAGTATAAATATTTGTATTAAAAATAATATAAAATGAGCACTGTACACTTTGTATTCTGTGTTGTAATTTAAGTAAATATATTTGAGACTGTAGAAAACATCCAAAATATTTAAATAAATGGTATTCTATTATTTAATTTTTTAATCATGTGATTAATCGTGATTAATTTTTTTAATTGCTTGACAGCCCTCTATACTCCAGTTTCAGGTCTCTCTCCGAGAGGTAATGCCTTCATTGGGTCCTGCTGATGTCTGCAGTCCTCCCTCCATTCCCTAAGAACCACAAATTTAACTGGAAAAGATCTTATGGACCCAGGTTTTTACAATTCTCTGCTGCATTTTGAGAGGAAAACCACAGGGTGCTCTTTCAATTTCATAAAATTACAAGAATATTGAGACCCAGCAATGGAGTTTGTACACCAGACTGGTGATGGGGTTTAAGGGAAGGCTTCTGACTGTTCCATTAACATAAGAGTGAGGCCCAATTGCAAAGACCTAACCTTGGATGAAGGAAGTAGGCTCTAAGGTATCCCCTTAAAGCAAGGAAAAGCCACAAGACGGAAGAAGCAGGCCTCTAGGTCCCGCCAACAAGACAGTTCTGTGGATGGGAGACCTCAAAGTTTCACTTTATAACAGTCAAATAATCATCTAAACTTTTGGGTGACTGGATGAAAGATTTTATTTATTATTTTCCTGTTGCAGTTTGATGCACTGTGATATGTCTGCTTCTTGGGTAAATAACATCAGAGCTGATAAAATAAGTGATGAAAAATTAGTCTTTTCTGACCACCTGTTATACTGAAAATTACTCCCCCCACCACTTTGAAACAATGTACAGTGTTATCCTGATGCCAGATGGAGGGGCAGCAGCAGGTGGAATATGATAAACGTGGCTGAGAACATGGCTAATTTCATTCTTTAATTTAGGTTTAGTTGAGACCCCTTATTGCGGAAACTGGCACACCCAGTGAGTAATCAGGGAAAGATGGTTTACCGTTCAGTTTATATCAGTATGGCTTATGCTGAGTAAATGTTAGGTGTGCAGAGTATCGTCTAATTGTCTAGTTTTCCCTACAGGGGACTATATCCCTGTTAGGCGAACTCTGTGCCAGCCCAGCAATGGCTTGAACCTAACCTAGGGAATAAGTACACATGAAATTGAATAATTCCACAGAACCCAGAGCTTTTGACAATCAAATGGTTAACCCTTTCACAGACCTGTTCTGCAGAATTAAATGAATGAGGGTATTGTAATGTCAAGAATATATGTTGGCTGAAGGACACCATGAGAGAGATTAGTGGGGGGATATTAGTGATGAAATTTTAAAGTCTGAGTGAAAGATATTCAGTTGAATTCAATGATAAATGACAGTGAATGGACAAGAGGGATATTTCCGTGGTGAACTGTATTTTCCTAAAGAAAAATACTTGTGAGATCAGATTTTTAAAGAAGGAATATTCTTTTTTTATTATTATTGAAAAGGTTAGATTATATCATTTTTGAGAGCTTTGTTCTACTGAATGTAATAAAAATTGACATGAAGTGTTTTAAATTTGTTGATAATTCCATAGTATTCTGACTCACTTTATCTGAATATCCTTAAAATTCAATTTCACTTGCAGAAGGTACTCAAATATTATCCTGCTATATAGGCTACAAAAGGCTGGTAAATCCATAGATGTTCACGACCACTCATGCAGAAATGAAATATTTAACTACAGGGGTATCTAGTATTTGGGAAGTTATTTGCTGACATTTCATTCTTTGATCCTTGTAGTCCATACAAAATGATTTGCACACAGGAAATATAAGTAAATGCTTTACAAATTGACTTTTTGAATATTTTTGAATACTACTAATACATTTTATTAACTGCTTTCTTCTCTGAAATGTTTCAAATATTTTTTATCAAGTAAAAGCACATTGCATTTATTAATCCTCTTAAAGGATTCCTCAGTTTTCCTCAACAAAAACAATAAGATGATATGGGTGTACATTTTTATAACAAGACATTCAAAAGCTGATGAGTATTAATTATAGCTATTAATTTAAATTTTGTTAAAAGAAAGATTAATTATAATGCTGTTATTATGAAACACCCCCGCCATAACTTTTAACTAAGTATAAACATTCAGAGACTAGTCACTGATTTTTATTTAGTTTGACTGGTTATTAATATAGAAATCTTACTAATCTTCCTGCTTTAACATTTAGAACAAACTATGTGATACACATTTCATAGAGTAAAAATGCAGCCTCATGTCATTCTAAATCACATTAAGGATCCATTGAAGTTGGGAGGTGGATGTTGAACTGTCAGGTTTTAGAAAGAGTTGAAAAACTTGATATCAGATTTTCAGCCTACATATTCAGATGGAAGAATTTAATCAGCCACTTTCCGTGTGCTTCGTTGACTATCAGAAGTTCTGTCTGTCATACAGATGTGGATGTGGATGTTTGATGTGTGTTTCCCAGCTCTACCTAATTGGATAACTATGCAACCAGTATTACAATAGACAGTAGTCAGAACTGTACACTGGACAACAGCCAAATTTGTGACTGGAAGATGTACATTTTTTCAGCATATTTTCTATGTCAACATAAAGGTAAGTAGAGCACTCAAATGGCCTTATGACTGGATTGCATTTTAGTGGTAGGGTTTGTATCAATATGATTATCATGTGAGTGAGATGATCTGTGGTACAGACAATGTTTTTTCTGAAAGCATATAATAATTATTCCATTTATCAAAGTAGCCATTGCTTTGATTATGTGAGACCTGAAATGAATGACAAATAGAATGGCTCTCAGAAAACTTGTAAGAAGTTAGTCTGACAATCTGGAAAAAAAAATGTATATACTGGAGTGAGGACTACATTTTGTTTTCAGTTACACCCTGGTAATCCACAAGGGAGTATATTTAGTCACTTTCACAGATTGGGAATGAGATCATTGCAAATATTATCACCATAAAGCACCTTCTGAGCCTGCCCCATGTACAGTATATGGGCTATGACATCATCCAATTTGCCATCATACTGTCCTTTACTATACTTGCAATACTATTAGCATCGCGGTTACAGTGTTCATTTTCTTGCCATTCTCACTGAATAAGATGGTTCATGATTGGAGCAGACACTGTTCAGCAAGACCTGTGAGTTGACAGAGCAAGCTGAATTGTAACATGCATGTTGCACACACTATATTGGTAAAATGCCTGTAACATCCGTGGTCAATGATGTTGCTAATATCCATAGCCTCATTCCACTGTGCACACCATTTTGCCTCAGTTGAATTGTTCACATTCGAATAAAGCCCATGCAGAGTGGCTCTTAGTGGAAGAGCAATGAAATTTTGAATAATTTGTTGGAGGGCTTAAAATATCTTGGTAAACTAAAATGACTGGTTTTAAAGTCTCCTGATCATGTTCTCAGTGCTGTAGTTTCATGATTAATTTAAAGTGGAATAATTTTGGACACAGTAGGGAGTCATATGGCTGGTATCGACCTAATGCACCCCCCTCCTTATACAGCTGTGACAGTGAGTTGAAAGGACTCCAGGAAGGGGCCTGGTACTTAGTAATAAAAAGTGCTATGACAATTGTCCATAGGTTGGGATAATGCAGCTCAGTTCATGTCAGGTCTCCAGAGAGGTCACTTGGTCTTGTTTCTTTCAGAAGCTGAGCGTCCTATCACAATCCATACCTGTGTTGCCTCATGTTCAGACTACTGCAATGTGCTCAATATGGTATTTACTTTAAGTCAACCTGGAAAATAAAGCAGGTGTAAAATGCAACAACTCACATAAGAAGTGGAGTATATCAATGCCCTATGCTCCTCACTGGGTTCTTATTGATTTCTGGGTGGAATTTAAGGTTTTTGGTTTTGATCTATAAAATCCTGCCTGTTTGTAAGGGAGTCTTTCTCCCCATGGCATAATGCCAAAGCTGCAATCAATAGACGTGCTTAAGCTGGAGCTCCTTAGTATAAAAGTGGGAACTGGTTGCTAGGTGTTCTCCAGGAGGGCCTGAACTGGTTAACCATGAGGGCACACTGCAAGACCCATCTCTTTACTTGGGCTTGGGAGAATGTGAGATGCAATGTGGGATGGTGCTTGTTAGTGTGGTGGAGTAGAGTCAAGGTATTGTTTGGATTTGTTATCATTGGTTAATTATTTTCTGGTGTGGGGGAAGCAGCTAAGGGGTTCTGTTTTGTTTTCTATGTTGTCCTGTAGATTTAAAATATATGTCAAAGGCAGATAGAGTCTCATGATAGACATTCCCCTTTCCCCTCTTTTAGTTGTAAATAAAAAGGAATTCACCGGAAATCTATAACATTCTAGACTCTTAACTGTATTGTCACTTGATAAAAATTGGGTGTGCCACATCTAAGATCAGTGTCAATGGTACTGTACAATATGTTGTCTCACAAGATGCTGGTGTGCAGCCCTCCCAAAACACAGATATATTTAGGCTGCCTAATAACTGAAATATATTACCCCCTCAATAGTGTTAAAATGCTTCTCTCTCTAGCAAACATATCCTCAGCCTCCAACAGATTATAACAGTTTTAAGGTTTCTCACATCTGGGGGCCAAAGTTGGTTGAATGTATGTATTTAATATCTCACCCACCATGAGGATACAACAATGGCAGAGGGTTGGGTTTTATACCCAACATTTTAAAAAAAATTAAAATAAGTGTTTAATGCCACTTTAATCATGCATGACAGTAGAGAAAGGTATGGAAGGGACATATATAGTAATAATCTAGAAACATCTACTTTATTAGGACAGAAATGTTTAAGCTTAGCTTGACAAGGGGAGTGAAGAAATCAAGTTGAAGCATAGTTAGAAAAGGAGATATTGTCGCAGTAAAATTCTTCACCTAGAAAACATATTTAGACGTTTTAATTAAGAAAATAGCACAAATACTAGAGTACTTGAGTCACTTTAGGTTTGCAGATGACATTGTCATTTCTGCTAAAAGCCTTAAAGATCTTGAAACCATAAAAGGAGAACTCAGCATGAAAAAACAAAAATAGTAGATTCAAGATAAATATGCAGGAGGCAAAACCTGGTTTAGGAGATAACGTAAATAAAAAAGGGAACAAAATAGAAATAATGTACAGTTACATATACATATGATATGCATCTAATTATTGGCAAGGTTAGTAGCATAGCTTATTATTAAAGTGGCTTGACATTTCCCACTAAAATATAGAATTTTCATTTGCTTATAACTTTGCCCAATTTTAACCATCTAGGCTTGAAATTTTCCATGCTGGTTGTCAGCCTCGGGCTGAATTTTTTGGAAAATTTAAAAATGGTTCAACCATTTCAGAGAATGAGGCTAGAGAAAAATAGATTTGATTTGTCCATGTTAAAAAAATTCTGGTGAAGTTTTTTTTTAAAAGCTCTAGCACCTCCATGCTTTAAAGGAGGGACTTGACATTTGGTATGGCCTTTGTGTCAGGGATGTGCCTTTCACTGTTCCTGTGAAAATGCACCCAAATGTGGCCAAATTATAAACCTTTGAAAAATAAGTGTGCACATGCTCAGTAGAGACATGGTAGATCTATGAAGGTTCCATGCACACTGGGCATGATCCAGCTGGAGCTGAACAGGGCTTTCCCAGTAATTGCACCTCTGGACTTCTTCAGGTGAGGCTGGTGCCAGGCACTTGAACTCTGAATAGGGAGCCTGTCACTCCTGTGTTCTCATGTCCCCCCATTCTGGGCTTATGCAACCTGGAGGAAGAAGTTGCCTGGGGGGAGAAGCGGACTGGGAGCTGAAGTCAGGGGAGACCTGTGCAACCTTAATTTGACCCCTTTGTGCAATATATTATAATACAGTCTCTAATTTCATGCACAGGCAACCTTAATTCTGGTGGTTCCTAATTTACTAGTGTTTGACTTTGCAATCTTAATAATGTTATTTTAATGCCTTTTTTGCGTGTGTGCAATTTTGTAGGTTTTTAAAAATGCAACTCAAACATGAAAAGCTCCAGCATGTGGCATCATATTGACATCCTCATGGGTCAGCGGGCTTTGATGCTTTAGATCCACTGCACAGACCTTTGACACTTGAGCCAACACAGTAACTGATGATAATAGCAGGTTGCCATTTCTATGTAGACCAGCATTACAAAGGGTTGTGACACATGCTTTGCCGTTGCTTGTCACAGAGAGTTGCTGACAGCAGAGGAATGGTGAGACTCAGAAATGTTGGGTTCCATTTCAGATTGTGACGGAGAACATGTTCTAGTGATCAGAGACCCTTCTGCCCCATTCTCTATAATCTGCCCCTGTTCCAGTCCTGTCTCTTCCCCATCCCTAGCTCCTCATCCCAATCCCATTCTTCTCACATAGCCAGTGTAACGTTGGTAGCATGTGGGGTTCCCTGGGCTAGCTGTCTGAGTACGTACCTGCCCAGACCCCTTGGGTACTCACCTGGAGGGCTAGCCTGAGCTGCTGCCCATGCTACCTTGGCTACACTGCTATTTTTAGGTACATCTATGTGAGCTGGGAATCATATCTCTCATATCAAATGTAGACATAACCTTTTGCCTCCTAGGAGAGTGCCTAACCACTTGGCTAGCTTGTCTCTTTCAGTCTTTCCTTCTGAAGCTGTTCAGTTTGTATAATAAAATATTCATTGGGCCAGAGACAGAGTGAGTAATTCTGTAGCCTAGTGGTTAGGGCACTCTCCTGGGAGGTGGGAGAGCTAAATTCACATCCCTGCTCTACAGAGAAGGATTTAAACCTGGCTGAGTGCTCTAACCATTGGGCTAACGGTTACATAGGGGGCACCTACTTTGGATCCTGCTGGGGCTTAGGCGTGACTTAGGTGCCAAGCTGCAGGGTAGTATCAGGATATAAGCAAGTGTGTGTGTGTCCCCAACCACTGAAATTGTATGTGCTCTGGGGACTTTACCAGCAGAAGTGTAGATGCCTAGGATTTATATGTACCTACTGAATTAGGTGACATATGAGAAGAGATTTTGTGAATGTCATCAATGCCTAAATAATGGCTTTATGTGCTTAAAGTGGTAGTTAGGCACCTAAATCCCTTTTATGAATCACACCCATTGTAGAAGAGCCAGGAATTGAACCTTGTACCTGGATCTTCCAAATTCTAGTGTAGTGCCTTAATCACAAAAGTCATCTATCCTTTTGTAAAGCAATGTGAGCGTGGGTGCCATAACTAAATGTGGTGCACTAAAAGGGTGGAAAACGCCATTATTCAAACTCCTAATAACTTTGTATTCAGATACCAATATACTTTTACCACGTTTTAGCATCCTGCTACTCAAGTAAAGATAGAGAAAGATAATCAGCAGAAAATGTTAGTTGTAGTGGGTTACAAGTGTGACAAAGTTCCTCCTCTACCTTGGTGGGTCCTGCGCTTATTGGCAGATTTGCACACCTCAGTGATCTTTCCCACTAGTGGAACCCACAGTCTGGGTCAACTCCTCCTGTGTCTGATCAGGAGTTGGGAGGTCTGGGGGGAACCCAGGCCCGCCCTCTACTCCGGGTTCCAGCCCAGGGCCCTGTGGATTGCAGCTATCTATAGTGCCTCCTGTAACAGCTGCATGACAGCTACAACTCCCTGGGCTACTTCCCCATGGCCTCCTCCCAACACCTTCTTTATCCTCACCACAGGTCCTTCCTCCTGGTGTCTGATAACATTTGTACTCCTTAGTCCTCCAGCAGCACACCCTCTCACTCTCAGCTCCTTGCGCCTCTTGCTCCCAGCTCCTCACATGCACACCACAAACTGAAGTGAGCTCCTTTTTAAACCCAGGTGTCCTGATTAGCCTTCCTTGATTGGCTGCAGGTGTTCTAATCAGCCTGTCTGCCTTAATTGGTTCTAGCAAGTTCCTGATTACTCTAGTGCAGCTCCTGCTCTGGTCACTCAGGGGACAGAAAACTACTCATCCAGTGACCAATATATTTTCCCTTTACCAGACACCTGTACCCCACTGGTCTGGGTCTGTCACACAAGTCATCAAGAGTTGGTCATTTGTATCCTGTTAAGTAATGTAGGAGAGTTTGTATAACTTATTTCTTTGCACATATTTCATTATTATAACTAATCATAAATAAGTTGCATTTTAATGATACAGAGTTGGAGAAAAAGAGGCTGTTAGTGCATAACCGAGCTGTATAATCATCAGGCTCTTATTTTTGTGAAGAATAAGTTACAGTAAGAGACTGTAGTTCATTTTTCAAGATCCATTTAGATTTTACTCTGCATAAAATTGGAGATAGGCCTGAGGTTAGAAAACAGGATCTGAACCTCCACAGCTTGGAGGAAATCGGTATCCTGAGCCCAACTTCACACTTTGGGCCCATCTCTGAATGCAGTTGTACATACACTGTTTAAGATGCTTGTAATTCAAACAGCTTTCTTTAGAGGATCTTTAGTGCATTCATCCTTGCACAACAAAGTTCTTCATAAAAGCTGTTTCTTTCAAGCTTGATAGTTAAAGTACAACATGAATAGCTTTCACCATAGGAACTCACTGAAGCAGCTAAATCTCAGCTTAGTATCTTAGAAATAGCAGTCTCTTGGAACAGTGTTCCCTTAGCTCCCTTCAGAAGCAATTAACTGGTTGCAATACACCTGGAGTTTATTAATTCTGGAGAGGCCTTAAAGCTACAGTTCACATTTCACTCTAGCCTGGTAAGAAATCAAATAAAAGAGTGATTTTAAAAGTCAGGTAATGCTTATTCCATATTTCTGGCAAGCAAAATATTCTATAGATGTTGCTTGCTTCCTTTGGCTAGAAAAACCCAATTTCCAGGCTGAGAACCTTCATATCATATGAATATTTCATTTCCTTCCATTTAACTGTAAAACTGAACAACATATGCAGTATGTGATATTTTTAAAGGTTCTCTTCATTTTTGCATTATATGATCTATGCAGCCATGTAAAGATTCATGGTCTCTACTCACAGAAATGTCCTGGGTGTAGATCAGGTCACTCAGCTTAATAAGGATTCTGTGGTGGGTGAATTCTTCTAGCACCACAGTATGATAATAGGTGATAATTATATCTGATTATTCACATTCATTAAAACTGAAAGATACTTATATCCTTCTGTAAATATTGTCTTTTGGCTGCCACAATTCAGTCTATTCTCAGTCCAAGGATGATTTGGGGGAAAAGAGTAATAAAATTCTGTTTAATAACTGGTATGTGAAAAATGGTGGTGCAAGTATGATATAAAATCTCATCTGCTTTTTTGGACCTGATTATACCCCTCATAAGAACATCAGAATGACCATACTGGGTCAGACCAAAAGTCCATCTAGCCCAGTATCCTATCTTCTGATAGTGGCCAATGCCAGATGCCCCAGAGGGAATGGACAGAACATGTAATCATCAAGTGATCCATGCCCTGTCAACCATTCCCAGCTTCTGGCAAACCGAGGCTAGGCACATCACCCCTGCCCATCCTGGCTAATAGTGATTGATAGACCTATCTTCCATGAATTTATCTAGTTCTTTTTTTAACGCTGTTACACTCTTGGCCTTCACAACATCCTCTGGGAAAGAGTTTCACAAGTTGACTGTGCGTTGTGTGAAAAAATACTTCCTTTTTTTGTTTTAAACCTGCTGCCTATTAATTTCATTTGGTGGCCCCTAGTTCTTGTGAGGAGGAGTAAATGACACTTCCTTATTTACTTTCTCCACACCAGTCATGATTTTGTAGACCTCTACCATATCCCCCCTTAGTTGTCTTTTTTCCAAGCTGAAAAGTCCCAGTTTTATTAATCTCTCCTCATACAGCAGCCATTCCATACCCCTAATCATTTTTGTTGCCCTTTTCTGAAACTTTTCCAAGTCCAATATATCTTTTTTGAGATGGGGATACCACATCTGCATACAGTATTCAAGATGTGGGTGTACCATAGATTTATATAGAGGTAATATGATATTTTCTGTCCTATAATGTATCCCTTTCTTAATGATTCCCAACATTCTGTTTGCTTTTTGACTGCTGCTGCACATTGAGTGGATGTTTTCAGAGAACTATCTACAATGACTCCAAGATCTCTTCCTTGAGTGGTTCTCAAGCTGGGGGGTTCTCTACATGTGGATCTCCTGTCCTTCATACTGAAAGATGGCTCAGGTCCATCTGGGGCCCCCTTTCTCCTTGCAACCATCCTGGATCATAGGGAGAGATTTCTGAGGAGTCCAGGGTCTGTGTGCACAAAGAGCAAGTAAGGGGAGGAGTGAGTGGAGACCTGCCAAGAGACAGAAGATCTCTCATGTGTCTCATATGCTTGGCAGCTCTGTCACACCTGCTCACATCACAGGTAAAAAAAAAATCTCAAAAAAATATGAATATGAAAATATGTGAGAGACTCCAAATACCATTTGGCCTAGGATAAGGAACTGTAGAATGGAAGCCAGGAAACCAAGGGTTCTGGTTTCATCACTTTTACTGTCTGCTGTTAATGTTTCTGTGTAGTTCATAACCTTATTATACTTGCTCAACCAGGCAGTGTCATTGACCCATTTCACAAATGAGGTGACTAAGAACTAGCAAAAACTCACTTCAAAAAGAGTTGGAAATAGAACCCAGGTTTCTAATATGACAGAGCCAAGTCTCATAAACTTAGCTAGTCTGCCTTTCAAAGTGAATGTGCTAAATCTACATACTTGGCTGCTCTGTCTGTAACCACTAGACACACTCCCTTCTCAGAGCATGGGACTGAACTTAGAATTCCTCATCCCCAACATTTCACTGCTGTCCCATAAATATTATTATTATTAATTATTATTTATTTATTATTATTTGTATTACCCTTGTGCCTAGAAGCCCTACCCAGGAAATCATCGTACTAGGTGCTGTACAAATAGAATAAAAAGATGGTCACTGTTTCAAGGAGCTTTCAATATAAGACAAGAGACAGAAGCATAAGGATGAATGCGGGAGTTACAAACAATGAGACAATATTGGATAGTCAGTGCTCTCAGCAGCACATCAACAGCCTAGCTGTTGTCAAGCTTTTCGTAGGCACCATGGCAAACAAGAGTTTTGATGAAGGATTTGAAGGAGAACAATGGAGAGGCTTTATGGATATTTACAGGGAGCTCCTCCCAAGCGTGGGGGGCAGCCTGGCAGAAAGCACAAAGGTGCTTGTTTGAAACTTTAAGAAGTGGACAACAGAAGCTGGCCTCACTGGCTGATTGGAGGTGGGTGTTGACAGCGAATGAGAGAGGATAGGTAGGATGGGGATTGACTGTGAAGGGCTTGAAAGTAAATACAAGCAGCTTATTTTTGTAACCCAATGGCAAACTGTGTGACATGGCCCCTTCTAGGGATTGCTCTACAGCTTTCTTCTGCTAACATTTACCCCTTCAGCTCAAGTTGAAGACATTTGCTGCTGTGTCTGAAAGGCCCTCGATTAAAACCATGTTGATGACCCACGGGGTGAAAAATTAGTACGTGATCTAGTAATTAAGGACTACACATGCATACACACAAGGGCAAAAAGTTAAGACTAGCTAGATAGTCTTAATTTTGGCAGGTCTGATGCAATGTTAATATTCTTTGAATCTATTTCTTTGAAAGCCATTATGTATGGGCCCCTCTTAAATTGGCACTAATTGGGAGACTGGATTGCTTCACTACAGTGCTAAAGACTTACAGCATCCCCCAGTTGCTGAAAAGAGAGGGAAGTGGGAATCAGGTACCAGAAAGTTGACGCTGGCCTCTTGCAGTAGTACTGCCAACCTCAAGACATCAAAAATCATGAGTTGGACCCCACAAAAATCATGAGATTGGCCAAAAAAACCCTGTTTTATTTAAGTCTTTTTTATTTTTGAACTTCCCATGTCCATTGTGTGTGTATGTGTGAGAGAGAGAAAGAATGAATTAGTGTTGCCCACTCTTCCAAAGATAGTGGATAAAGTGATTTTTGGCCACTGCTGCAGGCAGGGGCGGCTCTACAGTTTTGGCCGCCCCAAGCAGTCATGCGCGGGAGGCGCCCCGGAGCCGCGGGAGCAGCGGACCTCCCGGGCATGACTGCAGAGGGTCCGCTGGTCCCACGTGGCCCAGCTGGACCCCCCGCGGCTGCGGACGGTTCGCGGATCCCGCAGCTCCGCTTGAGCTGCCGCAGTCATGCCTGCGGGAGGTCCAGCCGAGCCGCGGGACGAGCGCCCCCTCCGCAGTCATGCCTGCGGCAGATCCGGTCATCCCGGGGCTCCGGTGGACCTCCCGCAGGCATGACTGCGGCAGGTCCGCCGGCGCAGCCTGCCGCCCCCTAGATTTGGCCGCCCTAGGCACCAGCTTGTTTTGCTGGTGCCTAGAGCCGCCCCTGGCTGCAGGAGCTCTCACCCCCACATCTGCCCATCCCCTGCCCTGTCCCCTAGGACTCCAGCAGTTCAATCCCTACCCCCCCTCAGCTCTGCCCCCCCCCAACTCCCATTAGCTTCACCTGTGTTCCTCCTTCCCTGCTCTCAGGGCTGGGGGCCTGCAGTGGATCCCTTCTCCTTTCCGTGCTTGAGGAAGGGCAGCTTCATGGACTCTTCACCCCCTGTGTCCTTTCTCAGGACAGGTGTGCAGTGGGGTGGGGAGGAGGAACACAGGCACTTCCTATATTTTTCTCACAGGAGCTGTCCACCCTGCCTCCCCCCTTTAGAATGGCAAATGGAAGGGAGAGAGACTGCTGGTTTCTGGTGGGGTTGAACTTTGCCATGGGGCTGGAGCTTCTTGCAGTCATTTGTTTAGGTGTTTTGGACAAGGTGCGGCTTTAATAATGAGCAAGAGTTTGCACCATTGGCATGTGGCTATATTTAGAGTATTGTGCAATGCAGCACCTACTTTAGTTAAAAGAAGTATAAATACATCATGTTTAATGAGATAATTGTAGGGCATTTTTTGTCTGAGGTCATACTTTGGCCTAGGTAGAAAACTTCTGAGGTGGATGTAGGCCAGGATACAGTTATTATCAAGTCAAAAGGAAACACCCACCATTCATTACAGTACTGCAGTGTCTAATGATTTTTAGACACAGTGCAGTTAAAAGGTGTGTTTGTATTTTTATATTTCTTTAGAATTTGATCCAAAGCACACTGAAATCAATGGGAGTCTTTCTGCGACATTCAATGGGGTCTGGATCAGGTCCTCATTGATTTTTTTTTTCAAAATGTAGAGATAGAAGGTACAGTGATATGACTGGACTGTAAAATGCAATCTATATGTCTATATCTATATATCATCTAATACACAGCTATATAAAGGCTTCAGTCCTGCAATTGGATCTGTGTGAGCAGAGCCTGGTGCTGCTTGGAGGAGCCCTATTGACTAGAGGCCAAAGTTCTGAAAAGTTAGTGTACAAAACAGATCAGATCAGGCGTTGTAGGGAAAAAAATACTATTTTTTCAATTGTTCGGGGAAGCAGCGATGACTATTACAAGTGAAAACTGAATATATTTTAACTACTTTGAGTCTGCAAGCTGCTTAACAATTATGTGGAAACTGTAACTTTCTACAAGGTTAAAAGGGAGATTTCCTCACATTATCTCTTAATGACAAACAAATAAGAAATAAAATAAGAGCTTCTATATTTCAGTTAATGTTAAAAACCGTGTGTATGTGCATTTACAGCTTTGAAGTGTGTTTTATTTTTAAGAAGTAATCAATTTCCATTCTTATAAATGCATTTTGAAAAAAATGTGAGTTCAAGACTAGATCCTATTACAAATATGTAACTAACTCCATATTTACTACTGTAGCATTTTGTTTGCTTTGTTTATGAACTATTCTGGAGAGCATCTGTCTCCCTCCCCCACCCCTCCAAAAAAAGTATTTTTTCTATCCTTGTGTCTTTTCTAAAGCCTTTGACAGGATATAAGAGCAGCTCTGGCTCCAATCTCTATGAAAGCTGTTTTATGCAGTATGAAGTTCTCTTTTTCCGTGCATTTTAGGGCTCATATCAGGTGAGAAAAGGGTGTGGTGGTAGGCTTTGAAGATTATTGCTTTCATTTTGTGTTCTGCATCACTGCATGCAATGTTTTGTTGTGATCTTAGTATTTGATCACAGTAAAATTGTTTTAGCACTTATAGGCAGCATGGGTTTTATTTGAGTCTCTAGGAGACACTGTATGTTCTGATGCTCTTTCAACACAGATGGATTTTTCATCAGTATTAAGTTTTAATGTCTGAGGAACCCACTTTTTCCAGAAAGGTCATTATGGCCCTGATGCTGCAATCTGATCCACATGGGAGTAATCATGCAGAGCCCAATTCACTTCAACTGAACTAAAATACAACTGTATGAAAACATACATCCCATGAATCTGAATGACATAGTAGAGGAAACAGCCAGCTCACAAGTTATTTACAGCTTCTCATTAAGGTCAGGAGATTACCTGAAGACCGGAGAAAAGTGAATATGGCAATATTTATTAAAAGGGTGAAAAGAACAATCCCAAGAAACACTAATCATTATTTACTTCAGTATCAGGTAAAATGGAAGGATAGATTGTAAGGGAATTGACCTATAAACATGTAAGTGACTATCAATTGAGAAACACTGGGCAGTACATAATTTAATTTTGAAAGATAAGACCATCACATGAGGCTTGCCACATATATGCAAATTCTTCAAAAAGCAACAAAGTAAGCCCTCCAAATCCTAAATGTATTATTTGACAGGGGTCACTTCTGGGGACATACTCCAAGCTTTCTTTGATAATATTTTACCTCTTTTTCCCGAAAATAAAACAAAACTACGTTTCCAAGGTTTCTCACTGACTACGTAGCCCCTAGTCATCATTCTAAATCTCTACCAGCAGTTCCCAGAGCTTTTCTGTCATAAACACTGGAGTGGCAGGAATACATGTACTGAGGTTCTCTTTTCACCTAGCAGTTCCAATTACTTTAACCTTAGACTGCTGCTTTGACAGCATCAGTTCTGAGCAATCCAGTAGTACGATAGAGATTCTTAGATTAAAAAAAAAATTATTAATTTCGATTTGGTGATTTCCTCAAAAACATTTGCTATGCTCATTGGTCATAATCATGGATGGATTTCATGATTTATGTTTCTTTCATCTCTAGCCAAGTGCTTCTTCTTAGAGGCCTGTCATAATAATTGATACAATTTCTCTGGGTCTTCGTTGTGAGATGAAGTTCTGTTTTTGTAACTATTTTGGGATTGTAATCATCTATTTTATAACAAAGGTACTTGGATTTTTAAAAGAATAAATAACTGTTGTCTGATATATCTTTTTGCAGATGTGATAGACAGTGCTTACATTTTACATATCTAGGTAATATTGTCAAGTACCTTCGGCAAAATCTCTCACATTTAGAATGTGTCTAAGACAAACCCAGCAGTAACAATAATTGCTGGCACAAACATTACAATCTATCAGTGCTTTTATCAGCAATTAATACTATTTATTTCTGATGTATTCCACATACTAAGAATAGAAAACACCAACTAATTGCATGATTACATTTATTTATTGCAAAGGCTTTCGCCCTGTAAACATTTTTATGATCACTATACTTGTATAGATAAATTCCTGGGGTGAAATCCTAACCCACTGAAGTCACTGGCAAAACTCATATTCACATCAGTGGGGTCAGGATTTCACCTTTAGACTGTTAACTCCTTTCTTTAAGATATCAGAAAAGTACTGATTCAATAAACAAATAAATATTAGAGGTTACAGTTTCACCTTTTGACTTAATCAAACATGCTCTGTAATAGCAATTTTTTGTACACTTTCACTTTGAACTTTATTTAAATTCCAATGCCAACAGCAGTGGAAATGCCAAAGGATGTGACTGTCTTTTAAGCATTTAAATGTGACTCCACTGTTCTCCTTGACTTAACAAGTTCATGATATTATCCATTTTTGAAGCTCATATTCGTGTGTTTAAAAAATTCTGTATCCCTAACAAATTTTATTCATTTCTCATGAGCTAGTATATTGTTGATTAACACTCTTACATACATGGTAATCAAAAGATTATAGAATGTATGTGGCAAAGATTATGGGTTAGAACATGGTGTCAGCTATGTACAATTTTTAATGGACACTACTCCCTCCTTTTAGGCATTCATCATTACTATAGATAAGGGATAGATTTTCTATTCTAGTCCCTAGTTACAATAAATATATTTCTTCCAGAGATTTTTATCAGTGTCAGATTATAGATACAAAAATTCTTCAAGCAGTAAATACTCTTTCAGATGGTCAAGATTATTATTATTATTGCTATTTTTGCATGTGAATAAACAGACAGAAAACTGGAGCTAACACTTGCTATCTATTCTAGCTATGCTATGGAACATGGTATATTATCTACATTTGAAATCAGTACTGTTTTTTCTATCATTCACCTTAGATCTTATTCAGGCATTCCAGGAATGTGAAAGAATGTTAATGTTGATCAATAGAATACATTCTGTTAGCCATATTTCCTCTTATGTTTATTATGTAAATAATAAATAATTTACACTTCCATACCACCCTCCATCTAGGGATCTGAGTACTTTACAAAATATTTATTTAATATAAAATCCTAGCATATCCGTATGAGAGAGTCATTATTACCGTATCTTATGGACGAGGAACCTGAGACGTAACTTTCCCAGAAACTCCGTGGACACAACTGAGTGTTAAGAAGAGTGTAAAGCCTTCACACATAATGTTAATGTGAAATTTACAAATTTAAAAATTGCAGGCCATTTCAGCCTGCCTGGGGGTGGGTGGGTTGTGGGGAGGATGGTGACACTTGCCGTGGTTTACAACCTATGGCTTCTCAATCCTTTCAGGCATTCAACAGTCTGGAGGACTTGATTCTGGAGATTCCTAAATGGCAAAGAGATATTTTATTCCAAGCTATCGGGGCAAGCAAGCCGTGTATGCTAAAGGGCCCAGAAAGTACATCTTTACCTGAAATGTGACTACCTATCTGGAGTTTCTACTCCGGGAAAAGTTTGCAGCTATCAACACCCAGAATTGAATCAAAATTCATGGGGGAATCAACATGTTCCACTAGCTTCCATGTGGATTACTGCCTACTTGTAAGCTACTGAAAGCTCTTTGCATTTGTGCAGTTACCCCGGTGCAACTACAGCTTACGATAAAGCCTGTTTGGACTACATCTATCCATGGACTACATGCAAACACACCTAACATTGCACACACTTAATACTGTAAACATGGACTATATACTTATCACAGGGACTGCTGGGATCCATCATAGGGAATGCATTGCCAACCCCCGACCCGACCCCCAGCATATGTTGGTAACAAAGACCTGCAAAGCCCCACTCATCCCTGGCATGTTTGTGGACTGCATACAACCCATGGTGTATTTTGGAGAGTTAATTTGTCACCTGCGCATTACATTCCCCCACCTCCCAGCACAGTTTACAGGAGGCTTAGTAGACTCTGGTGTGGCTGATTTGTACAGAGTGGTGCATTGCAAGGGAAGGCAATATAAAGCTCTTACTTTCAACACCCAAGCATATCTTTGTACCTATGTGCGAGTATCTGGTAAAAAATTCATTATAAACTGTGTTTTGCATTTCCCCGTATTCATTTTGAATTCCACGTCATGGTGATGGTGGTGGTAGGTTAGAGAGGCCAAGGTGCTGGCATGCATTCCACCATTAGCGGAGAGATGCTGCTGCCTGGAGCTTGTAATAATAATCGCATTGGGTCATAATCCAGAAATCCCTCCCATTCATATATTAATAACAACAAATATGGAACCAGAAACTTACCAGGCTCCAGGACTACGTCTGGCTTCTCTGTTTCTGCTGCCAGTTCCGCGGCTTGCTGCTGCTCTGTGGGGTCATCAAACAGCTCCTCTGACTATGGATCCAGGATGTCCTGTAACTGCTCTGGTGACAATGCCTCTTCGGAGACTGGCATGAGCACGAGAGTCATTTCACTACTCTGATCCTGCTGCTGCCAGCTCCCCTTTGGCGCTGTATTAGATTTGGGGCTCAGAAAGTTGCCATCCTGGCAGATCAGGTTATTGTGAACAGCTGGTGGCTCAGTACTCTGCACAATTCCCAGCATACTGTCAAAGTCCTTGTAAGAGAGGCCAGATGATGGGGAGTTCCCAGAGGTGTGGTTCTCACCCCTCGCTTTCTGATACTTGCTCTTGAGCTGCTACCTGCATTGATTGCCAGTCTGTTGAATCCCCAACACGGAAAGCTTCTCTGCTGTTTCTCAGTACATGCTGTCATTTCTGGTACCCTCACCAAAGTCGAACATCTTGCCCACCTTCCGCCAGAGATTTACCAGAACCTGACTGTGGCCCTGTGACCAGGTAGCAGTGTGCTTGGCAAAGGATGACTTCTTGTTGCTGGCCATAGCTAATGCAGCAGACGTCTCACTCTGTTTGCAGTTCAGGGGTCAGAATAAAATGCAAGGGTTTAATGCCAAGCAGCTGTACATGAACAAGCGGTTGATTGTGTTTCCTGGGAGCTGACTGGCTAGTCTTGGGACAGAAAGGCCAAGGAACACAGGGATTGTGGGATAGTGTTGGCAGACTTGCAGGACACAGGTCTGGGGACCCATGCCTAAGCTGTGTCCACACTGAAAAATGATGGAATTTGGACCCAAGTCCCAGTGGCACTCAGCTTCAGATATATACCCTTGGCCAGATTCCGGGGGCCCAGTTCTGAGGGCTTAAAGGCCTGAGTCTGACAGATTTGTGTTTTGACAGATTTGGGCTCGAATCTAAGTCTGAACCCAGGCTTACATTCCAGTGTAGACGTATGCAAAGAGGCTAAATGTTTTGCCCATGATCACAACAAACAAGGAATATAACCCAGATCTCCTGACTCCCCGTCCTGTTTTATAACTCCCAGGACTAGTCATCTCCTACAAAAGTGCATATATTTTTATTCAACATAGAGATTTACCAGGTTTGTCTGTGCCAGTCTTGCATCTTTAGGAACTAAATGAAAAATGCACCATCCAGGATCCAGTATTTGTACGCTTACAATCAGTGGGTCTTCAATGACTTGTTTATTAGAAAAAATTACTTTCAAAGCCAATAGTATGTTGTTTTGGTGTGTCTGTCTTCTGTTTGTTGTTTATTTTGTTACACTAGCTCATAGATTGAAGATTGCTGTGCTAGGCGCTGTATAAGCACATAGTAACTGGAGAGCTGACAGTCTAAATAGACAAGACAGAGAAAAGGTGAGAGAAAAGAGGTAGATCATCCCAGTTCACAAATGTGGATCTGAGGCACAGAGAGGATAAAAAACTTGCCCAAGATCACGCAATAGGCCTAAAACAGAGCTGAGACTTGAACCCAGATCTCTCCAAGCCCAGTCCAGCACATTAACTACAAGAGACTCCTTTCCCCTATACTCTAGCTATTACTGATGTCTTATGAGAACTCTCAAAGGCTTTTTTTCTTTTTCTGTGAAATCATGGCGAGGAAACACCACATCTATATGCATTGCTACTGACCTCTGACTGTTTGAATATCAGTGACTGTCTTTGATGGGAGATGAGAGCTATTAAATAAATAAGGAATAATAAAATAACATTAATCAGAGGATCCTAATTGTTCGATGAATTCTGGTGTTCAAAGACAATCATCTGGTGTCTACAAAGGGGGCTGGAAACTTACATCAGCAGCGCTGCAGCTGTGCTGGTGTAGGGGTTTGTGTAGACATACCCAGGGACACTGAAAAGCATTTGAAATGGCAGTGAGGTTTAAGTGACATTTGTGCCTCGTAGCCTGGGCTAGTTACAATTCTTTTGGAATCCTACAAGAGAAGCACAAGTAGCTGACTGAGACTACAAATGCTGCAGGTTACAGGAGCATGGATCAGCCACTGAGAATATCCTATTGCAAGTCTGGCTAGGATCCTTCAGATTCTAAGCCAAATGTTAAACACACTCTAAATGACTGACTTAACACTAAATTGCTCTCTGGCAGTTCTCCTAAGTATGGAGATCCATTACTCCTGAGAGTGCTTAAATCCATTGTATTATCCAAACTTCCGCTTTCAGACTTTGTGTTACCCAATTAAATATATACCTGTGTGTCTCTACCTCTACACAGTGTTACTACTATATTTGGATACGACCGTATTCCCAGCTATTGAACATACTATAGTGTTGTATTTCCCCTCTTTTATCCTTATACTTAACAGCTTTCTGAATATCTGCTATCCTATTTAACATAATGTTGTCCCATAGTATTGTTCCAACTCTCTCTTTAATGTCCCATCCTACTTCATTGTCTGTGATGTTCTGTATCGTGTTCTGTGTGCATTCTGTACCTTATTTCTCTCTGGTAATGTGAAGCAAGAGATGTGAGGTTCAGAGAGCCTTTCATTCCTATTTAAGTCAGTAGAGTTGGGAGTGCTCTACCAACCAACAGGCTCAGACCTCTATTCTGTTACTTTTCCTTCTTAAAATTCCCCATTTTTCACTGTCTAATATACAGTAAGATCCTAACTGCTTCACTGTTGTGCTTCTGGGGTGAAAACCTGGTTCCTAGCAGTCCCCTAGTCATGCTTCAAATGCTTTGCAAGCTAGTTACTTTTCACAACTCTCCTGTGACGTAGGTAAGTATTATTATCTCCATTTTTTAAAAACAGTTCAGAGACAGAAGTGAGTGAGTGATTTATTTGAGGTGGTGTCACAGGAGGAAGTAGAACTCAGTCATTCTTGGGTCCCAGTCTTTTGTGTAGGTCACCCCCTCTCTGATTCAGTGTATGAAATGAGCTATTAATTAATTAAAACCTACACAAACTTCCCCACTAGATTACAAACATCTAAGGCGAGTCCAGTGCTAAGCATAAAATATTTGACAAGGTCCCTTAAATGTGGTAAAAGTCATAGGTTGGTCAGTAGGTTTGTTTCTAGTTCATTCTGGGTTTTTGTAATCTCTTGCCTGTCCTTTTCTGTTTAGCTTTCAGTTTACATAGTTACATAATTATTGCATCTACTTAAAGATCAGTCAAAAAATAAAATTATATTTTGCTGGAGATGAGATGTAAACAAATGTTTGATCTTGCCCGGCCATTTTTCTTATATCTTTTGCCAAGATTCATAAAAGGAGATTATGTTTTAAAATCTGCATTGTATAATTCATAAATATTTCAAGGTGTCTGCAGACCTGTGTTAATGGCTATCATATCTGAGGAAACTAAAAAGGTGGCTGTCTACCCACTGGAATGTACAATATAATCATGTTCAGTGCATATGTAAGTTTCTAACTTATACTATCCTTTTCCTTTCCCATTTTTTAACTTATCTTGAAAATAAACTAAAATAAATAATAGAAGAAAGAAGAAAGAGAAAAATGGCATAGTCCTGCCAGATGCTAAAATCCAAGCCAAATGAAAAATATAGATTTTGTTTTAATACCTCTTAACACATGCTCATTAAATTATTATTTTACGAAAGTATTGTAGATACAAATGTAGTCCTTGTCCATTTTTATAGCATCTGGTCATTGGGATTACCATGTGAGTAGATGTTAGTTGCCCATTAGAAGATGAATCAGATAGTGTATTTTATGCTGAAGCAGTCTGATACATGTTTAGAAAAGCTGATACTTTGATGTGAAGAAAATCAACCATATAATACACTTGCAGCATTCTTCTCAAGAGCCTCAATGCAAACGAACATGTACTGCCTCAAAGAAGCAATGTATGTCAAGAGGAATAAACACTCAGTAAACCAGACATGCATTTTATCAATACTCTAAATACTGAAAACACATTCAACAAAATACTGGGAAAAGGTATGACAGCAAACTTTGTAACAGATACATTTTAGATAAAGGAGACTCTTCTACAAGGTTGTGTCCACTGACTCTAGCATAAATATTAATAGCACCAACTACATCATGCTATTGCTGAGACAAATACCATTCTTGGAAAAAGATGATCATTTTATAAAAACATGCCTGACTATACCCACTCATTATAGCAATATTTTTAATTAAAATGTTTATCTATTTGTGCATATGCAAGAACATTGTTGTCCTACATGACTTATAATTGTGGATTTCTTGCAGGTGTATTATCATAGACTAAAATAAAGCTGTTGCTATATAAATGCAAAGGGTTGTTATATTATTGCTGAGCTTAAAATATTGAGGCCATTAAATGACCTTATTTTATAATAATATATTTGAGTTACCTAAAATGTTTTTTCTCTTTTGCATTTAACAGGAATGCTGACTAAATATTTTATTCATTTGTCCCCTTTCCCTCTTGGGAGGAACTGACCAATCTTCTGATTCTCCTCTATATATGCTGGAGGTCAGACATTTTAGCACCTCTACTTCATATTTCAATGCTCTTGCATTTCCTCCACATGGGGCAGTGAGCTGCTTTTGACCACACAAACTGACATGTACAGTATGAAAAGGGAGCTGGCCATGGTCAAATGTGGGCAGCAGGTTTAGAAAATAGTTCCTGGCTAGATGATGCAATAGATACAATATTAGACACAATTTATTTTTAAGCATGCTGGAATGGTTCCACAGATGATCTGCCATAAATGAATAGATCTTTTGTTATGGGCCTTGATCTCTCCTTCCTCCCCTTGTCAGGATGAGTCCATATCTTTCTAATTGAGTAGTTGTTTTTTTTTTTTTAACTTTTTTCAGGTTTTAGGCTATAAGTAAGTTAAATTATTTAAATACATAGCCTCGGAGCTCTGAAACCATTTTTCCTTTAACAAGTTTATTGCTTCAGCAGTTATTTGTTTCAGAAGGTGCTACAGCACTGCTATGTATATTTATGTGGCACACAGAAAACATACAACACAGTTCCTTTTACATCTGTGAAATGGCATTACTTTCCAAAGAAGGGACAAACTGGTTTCCCATGTCATTAACAAGAAGCCAGTTGATTTCTAAATAATATTGTCGGAGTGTTCGTTCTTTAAATATGGCGCAGTATACTTTCAGAGACAATTATCCTGCCCTCTCAGTGGTACAAGAACCTGCATTGTCTGGAACCTTGAACCATAGGGGTTCTGGGATGCTGACACCTCTACATCACCCACTTCAAGCTTAGGAAAGTCTCCTACAGGAGGGCCCTTGGAGCTGGGCTCAGTAGAAGGTATTGCCCAACAGGACCTGAGTGGCAGCCCCTCACAGCCCACTGATCGCTTGGTACTAGCATAGTACTTAAACCAGAAAGCTAGGATGGGGAGTTGTCAGAGCAACAACACAGACTGCCTGCGTGTCTCTGCACCAGACCCTGCTTGCAGTAGACCTTGGACTCTGGCTTCCAGTGCTGGTTTGTCCTTGACTTTGCTCTTTGATAGTTATCTGTAACCTGGTTCCCAACTCTGATCTCCTAGTAACCTGACTGTGCCTGACCTCCTGTTGCTTGACACTCAGTTTGCCTTCAGACCTATCTCAGACTCTGACCTCCTGGTACCTGATTTGGCCTGACTGCCGACTCCTGCTCCGGCCACTAGGTCTGACTGCCCTCATCTCAGTCATGACAAGTGGTAGCTCTTATTTAGTTAACGCATCTTCCCTTACTCTTTGTGACAGGTGAGCATCTAAAGTCTGACCTCAGGTGAGTTGGACTAGACTTTAACATTGTTTTCATTTTCTTTTTTGACTGCCCATTCTAGTGACAGAGTCTTCTAACTTCTTCCCATGGGAGATGGCTGAGAGTTGCATTTGCAAATTTCCTGAATTCTCGTCTTTGGATTTTTAACAAATAATTATACATTGCAGTTCAGTAGTGCCTGCTGTCCAAAGGTCTCAGAGCATGTTGTAAATAGCAATGCCCAGGACATTCCTGAGGGGGTAGATATTATCGCTCTTTTATATATTAGATAAAGGAGGCACATAATTAAGTGAATTACTTAAAGTTATTCAGGAAGCTTGTGATACAGTCAAGAACAGAATAGAGGCTTCCTGAATAAAAACAAAACAAAACTCAATGGAGATACATAGAAGAATTGCCTTAAAAAGAAAAGCATACTTGGAAATCAATCCTCAACTCTGCTGAATTTACACTTGGGTTGAGGATTGAAGGTGTGAGAGAGATTTTTATATGAGATACAGTGACTGAGCTGTGTAAGCCGTTTGTGCACCAGGGAGGCTAAAGTCATGGTGTCCGAGGCAAAGAAAGAGACACTCACTATTTCAGATTAGGGTGTGACCAAATGTGAGGGACGGATTATACCACATCTGCCTACTGTGAGGTTCTCAGACTTTCCCCTGGTGTTGGCTGCTGTCTAAAACAGGATATTGAACTAGATAGACCTTTGGGCCTGATCTAGTCTGGCAATTCCTATGTTTCACCCACTCTGCAAGCTGGAACAGCAGAACAACTACGGATAATGAGAAATGCCTGTAAATCAGCTCCCTGTATGCTAAACAGCACTCCTTACTATCAGGGGCGGCTCTAGAAATTAGGCTGCCCCAGGCAGCGCGGTGTGCTGTGCCGCCCTTCCTCGGTCCCGCGGCGGGTCCCTCTTCCCGCGGCTCCGGTTGAGCTCCCGCGGCAGGTCCACCTGAGCCCCGGGACAAGCGGACCTGCCGCAGGCATGACTGCGGGAGCTCCACCGGAGCCGCGGGAACAGCGAACCTCCCGCGGGCACGGCTGCGGACGGTTCGCGGGTCCGGCGGCTCCGCTTGAGCTGCCGCAGTCATGCCTGCGGCAGGTCCACCGGCCCAGCCTGCCGCCCCCTAGATTTGGCCGCCCTAGGCAACAGCTTGGTTTGCTGGTGCCTAGAGCCGCCCCTGCTTACTATTCCTTCCCTTTTCCCTCCCCCATCTTGGGAGTAGGAATAACTACAGTTCTAGAGCTGTAGAAACCATAAATAAAAATATTCAGCTTGTAGGGTGGGTTGCGGTCTCTGATTCCCATCTCTGGTAAGGAGCTGCTGAGACAGCTACTACCCAGGATCAGCTGTTTTTGAAGTGGTGACAGCTCCCATTCCAAATCACTGTGGTAAAAAGGCAAAGCTAAATGTTGTGTCTCTTCTCTTCCCTTCCCTCTCCTCTGATCACCATTTGTGGGTACAAAGAATGAAAAATATTGGGGCAAATGAGGACTGAGGCCTTTTTCCCCCTCTTCTCCTAAGCTGCCAGGAAAACACAGCTGTCATCTGGGAGAGGGTTTCTAACCAGAAACCAGTCTTTTTAAATCTTTGTTCCAGGTGGCTGACACATATTGGGGGAAGTACTAGCCTGTCACTAGGATGTTGCTGAGTGCTTTCCATAATGTCACTGTGTGGATGGAGTCACAGTTGCTTTTCCGCTGGCTTGCACTTGCATTTTTGTTTACACCAAATCAGAATTTGCACTGATGTAAATGAGTGCACAAAATACAAGCCATGGAGAATCAGTCCCAATGACTCCACTACTTTGCGGCTGGCATATAAATTGTTTACCTTGTGTGAGTTTTGATTTGCACTTCTGAGCTGATACATGCCCTAGAATGATTGCGAGGCTGATGGGAATGAAATTTGGGTCTTGACAGAACCTTATTTAAAGTGCTTCTATGCTAATTCCTTACATTGTAGACTGAATGATGGGAGTTTTTCGCCAGTGGAGGTAATATAGAATGACTTGAACAACAGTGTGATAACAATGTATCATAATGGAGGAGGGCACATTAAACAGCTGGGCATAACTGTGCTGGTATTACAGAGCCTGTACCACAGTACAGTCTTGCACAAAGGAACACCAATATACCAGTGCTAAGTGGTGCAATCATGGGGGAGAGAGGAGTGTGCCACACAAGTGCAAGATGTCAACCAGGATTGCTCTCACAGTTGTACCAAGATCTTGTATTTTATGCAATAAATATGAATATTCTCTATATCATAAGTTACAGTGTATGGTCAGTGAGTGGGATTAGTTCCTTTTTGGTAGTCACAGAGCAGATAGGCTCTGAGTAGCGTCCCTGGTATTTGGCTATATTGGAATCTCAAAAACAATAACAGAGTATAAATCTTAGCCTAAGCTTCCTCTTTGGGCTTTTACTCGGGTTTCCCACCAGGACCTCCCTTCTCCTAACTCCTTAATTTCCTCTTCCTACAAGGCAGCTCCCTACCTCCTTTATATTCCTGAAGAAATTAAAGAGCTACATTTGCCACAATCATCAGAGGGGTAGCCGTGTTAGTCTGGTTCTGTAGAAGCAGCAAAGAATCCTGTGGCACCTTATAGACTAACAGACGTTTTGCAGCATGAGCTTTCGTGGGTGAATACCCGCTTCTTCGGATGCAAGCAGTGGAAATTTCCAGGGGCAGGTGTGTATATATATGCAAGCAAGAAGCAAGCTAGAGATAACGAGGTTAGATCAATCAGGGAGGATGAGGCCCTGTTCCAGCAGCTGAGGTGTGAAAACCAAGGGAGGAGAAACTGGTTCTGTAATTGGCAAGCCATTCACAGTCTTTGTTTAGTCCTGAGCTGATGGTGTCAAATTTGCAGATGAACTGGAGCTCAGCAGTTTCTCTTTGAAGTCTGGTCCTAAAGTTTTTTTGCTGTAGGATGGCCACCTTAAAATCTGCTATTGTGTGGCCAGGGAGGTTGAAGTGTTCTCCTACAGGTTTTTGTATATTGCCATTCCTAATGTCTGATTTGTGTCCATTTATCCTTTTCCTTAGAGACTGTCCAGTTTGGCCGATGTACATAGCAGAGGGGCATTGCTGGCATATGATGGCATATATTACATTGGTGGACGTGCAGGTGAATGAACCGGTGATGGTGTGGCTGATCTGGTTAGGTCCTGTGATGGTGTTGCTGGTGTAGATATGTGGGCAGAGTTGGCATCGAGGTTTGTTGCATGGGTTGGTTCCTGAGCTAGAGTTACTATGGTGCGGTGTGCAGTTGCTGGTGCCACAATGAGACAGCAGAATTTCAACAACTTTATACAGGCTTCTAACACCTAACAGGATGGGCTGACAGAAGATCCCTGCTACCCAATTACAATGGCAATAGAAATATAAACCATACATTATATGCTGCAGTATGTGTGTTCACTCTTCAGTCTCATCACTCCAATTCTACACAGGTAATCCCCCCACGATTATTTGTTTTTTAGCCCAAATCCTGAAGAGAATGACATTCACTTTTTGAATTACCACATGTACTTCACTTAAACCTTGCTCTCCGTGTCATATCTTAGGCAGCAACTGCATCACAAAACTTTCACATGTTCACATAGCTAGAAAAATATTCTTTTCCCCCCGTTATGTTGTTTGTTAAATCTACTTCTGCCTTATTGGTTCATAGGAATAATGTTTATGGGGTTGAAATATTCTAGCAATAAATAGCTCTTGCACTTACCAATGCCTCAGCTCTACTTCAGTATTTAATCACCCTCAAACTCCATAAATTGCCTCATATACACCACCACCATGAATGTTATCCCTTAATCAAACTGGATTAATAAGTTACACATTTACATATGAACATTGGTGGGTCATGAGAGAGACGTGCCAGATGTAGTGGTGATGTAAATTGTGGCATAAGTTAGACTTCAGTTAAGTTGCTGTAACTCTTATGAATGCTGAGAGGAAAGACAGACATGTCTGTAGCAGGAAAAACTATTAACAGGATTGTTCAAGCTATGTTTATCTTATACCACCATTTAAATTTGGCCCCATATATTTATTCTGATTTAAGAGTTAAGGTTATTTCTTGCCCCAAATAATAGCTATGGAAAAATTGAGTGTTTTTAAATTTGGACTTTCTTGATACTGTATCATAGTTATCTATACTTTACATCAAGTTGTGATGTCTATCAAAAATTGTATTTAGACTGACCAAAAGTTATAGGTTTAATGTAGGAATCAGCGGTGAAATGCTATGATCTGTGTTATGCAGTTGTTCAACTACGTGATCATGTGGTACCTTCTGGCCTTCACATTTATGAATCTATTAATTTTGTCAGTGTATTTTATGTATTTGTGTAATAAACTAACACAATTAGATGCTGTAGGTGCCCTTGATATTAATTAAAACAATTTAAATACAAAAATCATTACAACTCAAACAAGAGCACAAGCCTCTCCCCACTTCCCTGACATACAACATAGCACCAGTCTTGAAATGTATTACAAATCAAAATTACCCACCCTCACCTTCCCCAAAGTACACCACCCTAACTGTCTGAGCCATCCCCAAATGCCTGCTGAGCAGACAAGTTCTACAGTGTACCTGGAAGGTCACAGACTTTGGCAATTTAGAAACAACATGGGTGGGGAGCAGGGTTTGAATTCCAAAGCTGATGAGCCCATAGAGAAGATGTCCTATGAGACTCTCTCTCTTATATATGCACCCAGGTACATCAAGGGCTTCTGCTGATCACAGCTGTGTTAGTATGGCTCATGTCATACCAATTTACACTGATGACTGGTGCAACATTGCTCAGAAACAGAAAACTAAGAGCTTTTTTCTGTAAGTATATCCAATGTTTGTGAAAGGTGCTGGAGAGACAGTGCTGGGAACTGAAATCTTCTGTTTTTCCACAGAATATAACAGAAGCAGCAGCAGTGCAACCATTACTACATGACCAAAGTTCCTTTACCTGAATCTTCCCGATTATCAATCCCCTAAGCAACACATACCCCTCAAAAAAGCAACGGTTAAAAACATTAGTAATTTTATAACAGTTTATATTGGAATGTATAAATAATATGCAAATTTTTAAACTGTAACCAAAAACCAAAGAAGGGATAAGTCAACTTTTTCTAATTGGTAGAGTGAAAAAAATCTGATGACAAACTATTTAATTTAATTATTTTCTACCTCATCAATAATTTTTTTTTGCAGCACTGAACAACAATCAACAATTCTCAGTGTACAGTGCCACCATATTATTTTCATTCTGTCAACCTTAACTTGCCATTTTCACATGTTTACAGTGGTTCTAGCTCCTGTCATCAGAACTGTCATTTGTCACATTGGTAAAGTTAGATGACAATTATAGTTCTTTGATACTTTGATGCTACATTGGGGTTGAAATAAGTACCCCTCTCACAGAACTCTCTTTAACTATTGCATAATAAGAACTTCAGCTCTTCAGCTACTTTTTTCCTTTCAAAGGCCTTTCCCTTTTTTAGTACTATCAGTTTGCCTTACTGTCTCCCCTCATATTGATGAGGATAAAATACATTATCCTTTGCCACACATGAGTTCTAGGCATTCACCTTCAAAAATGAGGATAAATGTATAATCTCGTGGTCTACTGTAACATATCCTTCACACATGCAGAGTATGAGAATATCTAAAAATGGGTGTCTAGACAGATACTTAGATAAACATTTATGTATATGTATGGTAGTCTATAGAATATTTCTAAAACCTTTGCTTTAATGTACCAGATTCCAAGAAATTACTCTGTGTGTGCGCGTGTGGATGCACATATATAAAATTTTGCAAAACTGCAGTACAAAGGAATACAACATTTCAAATATTGCTATGGACATGCTTCAAAATTCTGATCTCATTTATACCACTGTAAAGCCAAATAACTCTGACTTCAGGACTGGTATAAATGAGATCAGAATTTGTTCTACTATAATTTAAAAAAATAATAAACAGCATCCACTGCTGCTGCCACCTTCTGCAGATGACCATTGTTCAGATACGCATCAGTGGATGTCAGAGGAAAGAGGAATTTAAGCCATTGCTTTCCTGGGGGAAGCCATATTTTTGGAATTTTTATGGGGAGGAGAGAGAGAGTGATGCAGGACAGAATCTGGGCCACTACCGTACTCCATTGTAAAATAAAAATCCTTTACAATATATATTGTCTTATAATGTGAGAATATAACTACCAGAAAATGCTAAAGAACTTGACTTGTGTAAGGTTTTTTCTTTAGTCTGTAAAAATATTGGGTCAGAAGTTTGAACAGTCCTTAAGTGCTCTTAAGTGTTTTAGAACAACTTTTAAATCACTGACTCAGACCACTTCAGTTAACTCTCTCCAACTTTTTAGGACTCTTCTTATTTCCTTTGGTTGTGTGATTGATAAGAAAATATAATAAAGGTAACCTGGAGTCATGAAGGAGACTTTAGATATTTTGATACAGAAATTCACGTTTTTCATGCTTACAAAATCTGTACAGAAAGAAACTTTTGACAGATGTACACTCAAAATGTTTTTCAGTTAATGTTGACAAATAATATGCTCATTCTTTTTCTTTTTAACAACAGTGGTATAAAAGGAAAATCTGATTGATGATCATTTAGATATTTCTGAAGATTTGATTTTTGTGCTAATTCTTCCTAAATTTCATTGACTTTTTTTATAACCTATATGCGATAATTTTGCATTCCTTAAGACAATATTTAAATTGGTTTTATTTTATCATTGCCTGATTTTTGTGTGCATGTTTTGTATCAATTACTCTTTTTATTTTAAACTGATGTGCATTTCTGAAAATATAAATAAAATGGAAAAAAACACATTATAGCTTTTAGAGACTGTCTTGCTGGATTTACCCCCATGTGTCTTTATCCCCTTTTCCCAGTTTTTTAGGGCAGTTTTTTCTTTGCTGTTAATACACTATGAATATTTGTGGTGAAGCACAGGATGTTGATTAATTAGTCCATGTGTGTACAGTGCATTAAAAATTTAAACACTATTTAAATACTTGGTATTATTTTTATTTCTCAAGTAGAAAATACATGATAAATCACAGATTGGGGAATGAGCCATCATAATGGTTGCTACCTACCACTCACTGTGACCAACATTTTGTGACCAATGTACTCTACCTTTCCTCCGAGTAGTTCCTGATAGTTTCCCAAATTCTTTAGGACCAGAAGGTTGAAAACAGAAGCTATTTTATGTGAGTCTGCTTTTTCTCTGTGAATTGATTTTTAGGCCTGGTCTACACTAGGAGTTTATGTCGAATTTAGCAGCGTTAATTCGAATTAACCCTGCACCCGTCCACACAACGAAGCTATTTAGTTCGACTTAGAGGTCTCTTTAGTTCGATTTCTGTACTCCTCCCCGATGAGGGGAGTAGCACTAAATTCGACATGGCCATGTCGAATTAGGCTAGGTGTGGATGGAATTCGACGCTAATAGCTCTGGGAGCTATCCCACAGTGCACCACTCTGTTGACGCTCTGGACAGCAGTCTGAGCTCTGATGCTCTGACCAGCCACACAGGAAAAGCCCTGGGAAAATTTGAATTCCTTTTCCTGTCTGGCCAGTTTGAATCTCATTTCCTGTTTGGACATCGTGGCGAGCTCAGCAGCACTGGCAGCGATGCAGAGCTCTCCAGCAGAGGTGTCCATGCAATCTCAGAATAGAAAGAGGGCCCCAGCATGGACTGACCAGGAAGTCTTGGATCTGATCGCTGTGTGGGGCGATGAGTCTGTGCTTTCGGAGCTGCGCTCCAAAAAACGGAATGCAAAGACCTACGAGAAGGTCTCCAAAGCCATGACAGACAGAGGATACAGCCGGGATACAATGCAGTGCCGCGTGAAAATCAAGGACCTGAGACAAGGCTACCAAAAAATCAAAGCGGCAAACGGACGCTCCGGATCCCAGCCCCAGACATGCCGCTTCTACGAGGCACTGCATGCCATTCTCGGTGGGTCTGCCACCACTGCCCCACCAGTGTGCGTGGACTCTGACGATGGGATAGTGTCGACGGCCGGTTCCTCGGAGATGTTCGCGGATGGGGAAGATGAGGAAGGAGATGAGGAGGACGAGGCAGTCGACAGCGCTTACAGCGCTGATTTCCCTGACAGCCAGGATCTCTTCATCACCCTCACGGAGATCCCCTACCAACCCTCCCCGGCCGTTAACCCAGACCCTGAATCAGGGGAAGGATCAGTCAGTAAGTGCTTTAAACGTGTAAACATTTATTTCTAACAGAACAGGAATATTAACTATGCGAAAAGAAGGTCAATATATATGGGGATAGAACAGAAATCCTCCTGGGAGATCTCCATGAAGCTCTCCTGGAGGTAATCGAAAAGCCTACGCATGAGGTTCCTGGGGAGAGCTGCCTTATTGGGTGCTCTGTGGTAGGACACTTTTCCACGCCAGGCTATCATCAGGTACTCTGGGAGCATTGCCTCCACGAGCATGGCAGCATAGGCCAGCATAGGTTTGTGCTGGCTTTCACGCAGCATGCGATCTCTATCTCTCTCAGTGATCCCCCTCAGGGTGATCTCGCTCGGCAACTCCTGCATTGAATTAGGGTAATTAGGGTAATGTTAGTATTGGGAATGCTTCACTGTTCCTTTGCATAACAATAAGCGGCGGTTTACAGCCACGTGGTGGAGGCTGCAGAGGGGCAGCATACAGGGATCTTTCCCGGGGACAGCCACGAGGGGGTGGAACAGGGGCAGAGTTCATGCTTTCCGGATTGCCTGCAGCAGGAGGGCACTGCTATACATTAAGTTTTAAGCAGCCAAAAGTCTACGGCTTACCATGTGTGCCTGCTCCACGGATTCTGATGTCCTGCCCCGCTTGTCTGATCTCCAGTGCAAGACCCCAGGCAATGAATGCGAAGGCCGAAAATTTGAACTTGTCCTGAGTGCGCATGAGATAGGTGCTGTGCATGTCTTGTTCACAGAGACAGACTAGACTATGTTCATTGTTCGCAAAAATGTATCTTTGTAAGGAATTCACTCCCTTTTTCCCATCACACAGCTGCGACTGTCTCCCGACCTGCCCCAGCATCCCCCTCACAGAGGCTGGCGCAGATTAGGTGGCGAAAGAAAAGGACACGGGACGAGATGTTCGCTGAACTTATGGGCTGCTCCTGAGCCGAGGCGGCCCAGCAGAGCCAGTGGAGGGAGAACCTCTCTCAGTACCAGCGCTCACACAGCGAACGGGAGGACAGGTGGCGTCAAGAAGACCAGCAGGCGACTCAAACGCTGCTTGGACTAATGAGGGAGCAAACGGACACGCTCCGGCGCCTTGTGGATGTTCTGCAGGACCTCAGGCAGGAGGACAGAGCCCCCCTGCAGTGTATCTGCCACCGCCCTCCCCCGCCACAAAGTCCCATACCCCCCTCACCCAAAGTAACAAGAAGGAGGGGCGCCAGGGGCCGTGAAAACTGTCACTCCACCCCTGCAGAGTGCTCAATTACCAAAAAGCTCTCATTCCCTAAATTTTGAGAAGTCCTTCCCTTCCTGACTCACCCAAGCCCCAATCCCAGTTTCATCCCCTAACTGTCTAGTTGATTATTAAAAATACTTTGCTGTTAATTACTGTTTCCGTTATGTTCTTGTACAGAAGACTGTGTTTGAAGGAGGGGGGGGAAAGGGGGTTGGTAATTGCATAGGACAGTCACCTTTACCAGGGTACAGACACGGGGGCAGGATCAGCAGCAGGTCACACACACAGTGCAGTCAGTAAGCACCCTCGTTGGTCTGGGAGGTGGTTTTCATGTTCTGTGTGGGTGGGGGGTACGTGACTTTGTGGCGGGGGAGGGCGGTTACAGATCTTATGCAGCGGTCCTTGTCCTGGACCACAGAGCCATGCAGCAGGGGAATCTGTAACCGTTTTCACCCTGCCACAAGGCCACATAGCCCCCGCACATAGAGTCCCGCAAAGGAGGGATGGCAGGCTCCGTTGAAACAACCAGACCGGCACTGCAGACTGCTCTAGGAGCAGGAGCCTGTCATTCCTTGAGTTTGGAAGCGGTCTTTATATCACTACACACCCTACCCAGCACAGTCTGCGTCCCAGTTTCAACCCTTTAACGCGAAGTCATTAATAGAGACAACGTTGTTAATTAACAATGTTCCATGTATTTTATTTTTAAATGTGTGTTGGAAGGAGGGAAACGGGGTGAACGGGGTATGTAACTGCAGAGGACAGTCAACAGTAACTGGGTAAAGAAACAGGGGCAGGTTCAGCTTCTCTGTAAAGAAACTGAACAGTCACAGGTCACGCTGCTCGCTGAGGAACCTAGCTTTCAAAGCCTCCCGGATGCACAGCGCTTCCCGCTGGGCTCTTCTAATCGCACGGCTGTCTGGCTGAGCGTAATCAGCAGCCAGGCGATTTGCCTCAACCTCCCATCCTGCCATAAAGGTCTCCCCCTTGTTCTCACAGAGATTGTGGAGCACACAGCAAGCTGCAATAACAATGGGGATATTGGTTTTGCTGAGATCCGAGCGAGTCCATAAGCTTCGCCATCTCCCCTTGAGACGTCCGAAAGCACACTCCACCACCATTCTGCACTTGCTCAGCCGGTAGTTGAAGAGTTCCTTGTCACTGTCCAAGGCGCCTGTATAGGGCTTCATGAGCTAGGGCATTAGTGGGTAGGCTGGGTCCCCGAGGATCACTGTAGGCATCTCCACATCCCCAACAGTTATTTTGTGGTCCGGGAAGAAACTACCTTCCTGCAGGCGTCTAAACAGACCAGAGTTCCTGAAAACATGCGCGTCATGAAAAGTGCGCGAACTGATTGCCCGCCGGCGGGAGTGACAGTCGAATGACGACAGTTACCCAAAACCACCCTTGACACATTTTTCCCCCAGCATGCATTGGGGGCTCGCCCCAGAATTCCAATGGGCAGCGGGGACTGCAGGAACTGTGGGATAGCTGCCCACAGTGCACCGCTTCCAATGTCGACGCTTGCCCCATTAGTGTGGACTCACAAAGTCGAATTACTGTCCTTAGTGTGGATACACACATTCGACTTTGTAAGGTCGATTCCACAAATTCGACTTAAGTTAAATCGAACTACTGTGGTAGTGTAGATATACCCTAATAGTGGTTACTGCTGGTTAAACACAGTAGTTACCGCATTCTTGGGTCAAAGTGTATCTCTTCTATCCTACATAATTAGAGCCCAGTTTTGCTCCCATTTAAGTCAATGGTTAAACTCCCATTGGCTTCAATGGGAAGAAGATCATGCATTTATTTCTGGCCTGAACTCTGACAGTATCCTGGAACCCCAGACTTTTGAATAGCTATGGAAACACTACTGCTGGAAGACACAATTCATAGATTTCTTATGGGTACACCTGCTTCACCAGGAGTGAAGTTTCTAGATACAAATGGGCTCTTTTGTTGCAGAACATACAATCCCAGCATGCTCTGCTTTTTGAGAGGACCTCCATCATCCTTTCCCAACTTTTAGTCCAAAGGCTGGTCTCCCTGATTCCAATGGGAGTAGGATTGAGCCACATATGGTTTTAACAAAATGTAGGCTATATAATCCTGTAGCTCTTATCCAGAAAAATCTCCAATTGATTTCCTTTATATTATGTAAACTAATTAAATGTATCAAAATCTATTCTAGTCTGACTCCATACCTGCTATCTGAGCACCTGCCAAGGTTAGGAAGTTAAACCAAAAGACTGTCTGTCTATAGGAATCCTGTTGTAACCCCAATTTCTGAATTGCCTGAGGCATGAGTGAGGGGATTTTCAGCCGTCTGCTTTTTGGGCCAAGTGATCTTTTAAAACTCTTTGCCCCCATAGCTGTACAGTCAGGTAGGCTGTGCACAAAGTCAGGGCCTTTTTTAGTAGTGAAGACCAGGCCATAGACAATATATGACAGCATTTTTGGGGCCAGGCCATTTCCACTGGCATAATCAGGTTGCACTGTAGTTGTCTGCTCTGTGCTTGGCTGTAGCTTATATTTATTTTTATTAACATCAAATAATAATAATTCAAAATCAAAAGAATCTTGCATAAATTTGCATGTATTTTTAAAGACCAACCCTGCTAGCTCAATCCTGGAAGGCCACAGGGGAGTGTTGTATTTTGTTGGTTGCTGATAATTAAGGTAATTTGAAAATTATTGGAATTCTAAGCATATATGTTCTTCAAGAAAATGAGACACAACAGCTGTGGTGTTGGATTGTTACTAAGTATTCAAATACTATCTTTTTTTATTTGTAGTGTATTGCCCGTTTAAAAAAAGCCCACCTCAAACAGCCAAATAGCTGCTTGTATAAGTTTACATAAAGCTGTTTATAAGGCTTGATAACATAAAGTTAAATAAAATGATACTTTAACATTACAACTTTTACAGCATTTTCATTAATACTTCAAAAATGGTAAGAATAAAATATGTTAGAAATAGAGGAAGAGAGAAATGAATGAATTTGTACAATGTAATAACCTTACCCACTAAACTATAATTGTAACCATTTACTTTATAAAGGAGAAAACACTAAAATTTCAGTGGGTTTTTTTTCTCCGCTGTAACTTTGATAAATAATGATGTCATGACATTTACTTTATCATTCTACTATGCAGGATTACCCTCCCCCACATTAACTTAATTTCACTGTTCCTGCTGTATTTGGGGGGCTTTCTTGGTTCTAGGTTCTATGTTATGACCTCTTAGTTTTCCAGCTGAGGCACTATTACATTTATGTGTGGTTTTATAAACATCTTGGGTTGTTGATATTTGATACTTGCTATCAATTACCTGAGAGAATATTAAAATATATTGGAGATACTGTCTCCAAAGTAATATTAAGATTATAAAATAGCTTATAGACTATGTATGAAATACTTGTTAATAATAATGCTTATTAAAGTAATACATCAGAACATACTTTGAAACTTCTGGCTGTCAGTGAGGTCACACTCATGTTAACATGCTCAGTAAATGTACAGTTCTAATTGATTGATATTATTGTTTGTTACCTTATTATTAAATTGCATTGCCTAATAATAATACTAATAGGGCAATCATCATAATCATCTCCTTTTTCCAACCCTAGGGTTGGGCTGGGCCAAGGTTATGAGCAGATTCCATTCACATCTCTTTTGATCCATCTGTTGAAATTGTTGAGGGGGGAGGGTTGCCCAGATGGTTTGTATACTGTATTCCACCACTATCTTCTTGGACATCCATGGCCTCACCATGCACTCTTCCACAGAGAACAGCTTTAGGCAGTTGGTGTGGGGACAGTCTGGCTACGTGGTTGAACCATTGTAGGTAGCATCTTTTGTGATTGCAGGCATTCACTGCACTTTCAGTCTTCCATGGATGTCATCATTTCTTAGTTTGTCTAGCCTTCTGAAATCTAGGATATGATGCAAGCACCTCATTTCAAATGCTCCTTTTGCTCCACACACTTTGTCAGTGTTATATACAATGTTTTGCATTGTATATAATCTGGTTTAAGGTTCCAAATGTTTTTATTCGGGTACAGGAATGTTCTGCCGGCAGCAAGTATCTGCTTGCCAATGTCACCTTCACAGCAGTTGCCATGTGTTATGATGGAGCCCAAGTAGCACAAGCTGTCTGCTTGTTCAATATCTATACAGGTCATGACTACTTTAGCCTCTTTCTTGATATTTGATGTTACTATTAGTTTGGTGGTTTCTTTCATTCAATTTTAATCCCATTCTCTGGCTGTAGTGTACAGGTTAATTGCTGCTTTTTGGTTGTAGTGCTCCATAGGCATTATCATTAGGATATGATCTGAAAAGTCAAGGTGACTGATAATTTGCTCTGATATCATGCAGTCTCCATCAATATTCCCAAGGAAGGTGGACAAGATGTTTTCTAAATATAGAGCAAAAAGTACTGGACAGAGTATGTATCCCTGTTTGACTCCAGTTTTCACTTCAAATCACTCTGTCATCTGTCCATTGATTCTTACTGCATGCCACACTATGCTACACAGACCGCAGTATTTGAATCAGTTTGCTGCTAAAACCATACCACTCGATGACTTGCCACAGATTTTCTCTGCTGACAGAGTCAAATGCTTTCCTCAAGTGAATGAATCTATGAAATGGGTTTCTTGAACTCTGTGTCACTATAAGATTTGACAAAAAGCATATTTCTGATCTACGGTGGAACATCCAGGTCTAAAGCCACTTTGTGACTCAGAAAGGATTTCCTCCGCTCTTAATACTTCAAAATTTGCTAAAAAAACAACAATAAAAACACAAGAGAGTTTATAGTTTGAAGTTTTGAAAAATACAGACACTATGGTGATTTTTTGGAATACAATTGGTGGACACTTTGCTCCTCTTTAGACCTAGAGGGCACAATAGTAGAACAATTCTGGGCAGAGGTGAGAGGTATCATGCATATCCTGAGTAAGGAGGTTTTAGTGATAGGGTCAAATCCAAAAATGAGATACTAGGTGACACCAAAGATCGAAAATCTGTTAAGAAGAAAAAAGGAAGCGTATCAAGAACATGTGAAAGTGAAGACTGTCCTGAGATGAAAAACAAATAAATACAGCTCAAGAACTAAAAAGAAGAGTAAAAAAGGCTAAGAAAGACTATCTTCAAAGAGAAGGCAAAAAGTTTGAAAGACAATTTCCAAAAAGCAATGCAGAAGGCTTTTTCAGAAAACTTCATTACTATCAAATAAATTAACACCTGTAACAAGTCAGCTATGAGACACTCAGGGGAATAATATATCAGAAAAAGGATCAGAAGCTCAAAATATGGAAAGAATATTTTCCTCGGCTATTGAACATGCATAGTCAATTTAACTCAGCTATCCTTGAGGACATCAACTGCAAAGGCAACAATTAAGAACAACAACACATACTAGAAGCAGGAATTGGAACTGCAATCAAGTCCCTGAAAAACAACAATGCACTTGGTCCAGATGGTATACTGCCTGAAGTGTTAAAACATGGTGGAAGAGGAATGGTTATGCTCCTTTGCAAACTATTTAATCTCATTTAGATGAAGGATGAAGTACGTGGAGAATGGCAATGCTACCACTCTTTAAGAAAGGTGATCCAACAGATTCCTGTAACTACAAATGACTAAGTCTTATAAGCGTTCCTAGCAAGGTATTCTGTAAAGTGATTCTCAGCTGAATGGAAATAAGATAATCCAGTCCATATATTTTTGATGATTATTGCACATATCAGCTGCCCAGAGTCACTCAAGACTAGATACTGTTACCCTTAGTTATCTTGAGGAGTATTTTCCTTGATCCCTCTGAAATCAAACAGTTAGTGTAGAAGCATCCAGTTCCTCAGCCTTGATATGAACCTTCCTGCAGTGCAAACCAGCATAAACCTAATAGAACAGCTGAAGATTCTTTTTGCATGGGGAAATTCCTGAGAAGCCAACTCATGCCATCACATCACAATCCTTGGTGTACTCAATGGGACTGCTTAAGGAGTACAGTAGTATTCAACATGAGTAAGGGTGGAAGAATAAAACTCTATATTCTATGTCTTATTGCTTTAAGAGCTGGTCTGGTACCATTTAGTCCCATGACTAGTTACTCACATGAACACTTGTGACCCTGGAATCCCTCAATGCCAACTGGCAGAGGACATAGCATACTACAACTCACATCAGGCCTGACATACTCATTGCCCTAATTCACTGTTGTCACAGTCTGTATTGTAAAGGTGTTGTGTAAAGTATTATAGACAAAGAGCACTTTGTTACACACTGTGATGTATGTAGAGTGTATAAAAAGAGATAAAAATGTATGCTGAAAATATGTTCTAAAATGTTTTTGGCAGGCAGCGCCTAAAGCTGAGCCTGCCTTAGACAAAAGAATGTGTATTTACCTCTCTGACCAGCTTGATTGCAGTGCACAGTGAAAAAGACATTTATATATAAGGTAAATAAAGCCATCAAGTTAGCAATTGGGGGAGATGACCACTAATGATCATAATGGGAAAATAGAGTCTCAATCCCCAGAAGTTTTCCTGGCTCTTGAAACAGACACAATTAACTTTGGGGAAATGTAAAGGGGGCAAAGAGACATTTGCGTCATCTATCACCTAGGGACAATAAGGAGCAGCACCCTCTGAGTTCATGGAGTCAGTAGCTGGAAACTGACTACAAGCAAGAAATCTGCTTAGACAAAGATTGTAACTTGCTGAAATTAAGTTTTAGTTGCTAGAAAACATTTTGTTTTGTTTTACTTGTAACTATACCTGTTTCATTCTTATTTATTATCACTTAAATCTCTGTTCTTTGGTAATAAACTTATTCTTGTTTTATTACAAAACCATCTCAGTGCTGTGTATTAAAGTGGAAAGTGAGTTCTCAGCTAACTGTACATACTGTCTCTCTGGAGGCAGTGAACATAATCTCTTCTGTGAGTGTGCAGTGAGAATTACAGGACACTGCGGAGAGATATCTCTGGGGAATTGAGGTTCACTGGTTATTACCTGCAAGGCAAGGTTTGGACTGGCAGTAGTTTGCTGGCAAGGCAGACAGGCTGGTGTGTCAGAGAGCTGACACATAGCCTAGCAGCAGCAAAGCTCTCACTTGCTGAGGCTGAGAGGGGAAATAGTGACTCACAATTCTGAGTACACCAAGAGAAGTGTCACTCACAGCACTCCAACTGGTTCTGGTGGCTCTTCTTGTGCAAGTAAATGCTCAACAATGGGAAAAGGAGTTCACATTCTGGCATTAAATGTATATACACTACTCTGCCAGCTGAAAACTCTTATCTCTACAAGAAGCTAAAGATTTTGTGACTTTTCTCTCTAATTACATAGACACATTTATGGGAGCTAGGTTGAGCTTTTAGGCTCAACCCTGAGTAAGGGGTGGTGCATAGCCATGCTGGAAAGGAACTGAGGCTCAGCAAGTGACAATTCCTCACTTGTTCCTCTCGTTTCTGGGGATTGGAGGGGCAGTGAGTGACTGCTGTCTCTGAAAGGGTGCAGCTTACTTCCCCTGTCATAATCTGGCTTGTTACTCTGGCAGGTCATTGGCAGGAAGAACCAAGGCTCCCTGTCCTATCCGCTTGCAAAATTGTGGGGAGTATCCAGACAGCAGGGGCTGTGCTTTGCACCAGATCTGGACCCAAGATCCAGGTAGGTCTCAGCTGAGCAAGGGAATTAGGCAGAGCATAATTCTCCTTTATTCCTCTGCTTGGGCAAGTAAGACGAAGGCACAATCTAATACCAATTTTTTTATGGAGACAGTAATGCAAATATCATGCATTATTTGCACAAGTTCATTATGCTCTTTATCAGTATAGTAATACTGTCACTTTATCAATCAAAATATTGTATTAATGTCATACAGTTTTGTGCTGTAAGAGATGAATTTCACCCTAATGGCAGAGCTGGGGTAGGAATGCCAGAAGAGAGAGAGAGTGTGTGTGTATGTGTGTGCGTACAGAGAGAGAGGGTGGGAAAATGTTCAGTATGTTTTGCAAATAATTTTGAAATAAACAATCATTACATTCAAAATTTTCCACAGAACTTTTTTATTCTGTTGAAAATCTGGGTGGTTTTGTTGGCTAGTTGGTTGGTTTTTTGTTTTTTTTTGACAAAAATATTTCGATGAGGTCTCTCTCTCTCTCTCTTTATATATATAATTAATGTGAGCTTCTGGCTGCTCTGCACTTTTGAGAATCAGAACACTTAGGTGCTGGAATACAAATTCAGGAACACAATCGAGGCATCCATTTTTTAAATCTTAGTTATCCCAGGGTGAAAGAGAGAGAAATGACTTTCTGAAATATCTTGCGGTAAGAAAATAGTTCATTGAATTGTTACAATTCAGAACTGGTTTTCCTCAACAGTTGCACAGACATAAGTGAGAAACAACTCTACAAAATGGCAGAGGTGTCTGAGTGAGAAGCATGAGTGAACAGCTTCTGTGTGTATGTATAGTAACTACTTTTTATAAAAGATTTTACTATGCATTCAATATTATGGACTCATAATATGCAAATACATTCTATTGTTAATACGTATTCACAGCATACACATTAATGGTTCCAAAGGAGCTGTTACAAGATATGCTCTGAATATGTATTAGGAATAATACACAATATGTAACTAAGAGTATTCTATATTATGAATCCATAATACTGAATGCATAGTATTGTTAATATCCATTTATACCATGCACTATAACAGCTCAGAAGGAGACATTATGGTGTATGTTATGAATGCATATTAAGAATTACACAGAAAAAACTTGGCTAAATCTTTATGGGTCCCTTGATGTGATATCCTGATGTAACATAGTAATAAAACGTACAATGTTCTGTTCCAATGCATTATTCATTCTATTTGTATAACAGGCATATTTTTGATATTTTTCATTTTAATATTTTGAAAGGGTTATAGAGCCTTTTTTACATGGAAATCTTTTTGTGTTTGGAGGTGTGTGTGTAATTCTGTGTATTGTATTTTCACTAGCTTTACTTGATGGTGACAAATTATTAGTATGATACTGTTGCGAAACTGTAATATAAGTACTTATTAAAATTACAATTGTATGTGTGTAAAATATAAATAGTGAGTGACACTGCATCCAAATATTTATAGAGTTACAAAAGAGAAAGGAGTACAGTCAACTTGAGAATCACATTTGTCTCAACTTTCTTTTACCTGTTATAGATAAAAGTAACACCAAAGATTACTATAACTGGAAGATGTAGGTGAGGAAAAAATTGTTTTTTCAGTTTGTTTACTTGGTGCATGTGACAGTACTTTGTGTACAGTCAGCTGCACTGTTATGAACTTCCTGTCCCATTCACTAGCAATTTTGTGATGTTGCCCATTTGCTCTTCTTTCTGAGAAGATCCTTATAAACATCAGGGGAGCAGAAAAACCTTTAAAAACGTTCTGAAGGGATTTAATAAAAAATCATTATACAGTATGGGAAAGGTGCTCTTTCAAAAACCTGAATGTTTATTGAAATTAAAGATCTTTATTGATAGGCTCTCTTTAAGTTGTATTATAGTGTGAAAAATTGAATGCTGAGTATATGCTGCAAATAAATTAATTGTTGCAACCCAACTCCTTTACTTTTGCTTGATTCTTGAATAATTCTTCTTGACTTATTTGTGGGAATATAATGAATTGCTAGTTGACAATTTGTTGTGGTGAAATGTCAGTTAGTATACTTCAGTATATGATTTATTCCTTTTTTACATGAGATCTATTACCTCCTTGAGTGAACTACCTGCTTGAGCTTGCTCAGAAATAACTGAAACTACCATAAACAATGCCATATGATCTACTTTGCTAGAAGTGGGATAAAGTTTCTTGAGCCAAATTCATCTCTGGTGTAAATTCTTTGACTTTATTTGAATTGCATCTGGAATGAATTTGTCTCATAATATTTTATTTTGCTTTACAGTGTAAGTTACATTCATTACATTATAATGTTGCTGAACATGTTAAAAGTATTTCAGTATCTTTGCTGAAGACACAAAGATAATTTTATTAAATGCAGGAAAGGAAATTATAAAAAATTACTTTTCAATGAAACTTATTGAAAAGGCCCAGATTTCCATTGTTATTTACATTGGGTTCAATCCTCCACCACTGACCTGAGTCACCGGAAAACTGCCTTAAATGGATAGCCAAAGAATCCTCCATCAGAGAGCAATCCTCCGGTGGCATAGAGCCATCACAGTCTGCTCTATGCTACCTGCTCCTCCCCTCAAAGGGGCCATGATGGGGACAGGTAAAGGCCAGGCCAAGGTGGCATGTGGTGCCTAGTATTGGTCAGTACAGTGGGCCTTTGTGAGACTACTTCAGCTAGCATAACTTAGAGCAGCCCTTACACTGCTTTAGGTCACACCTGGTTATTTCAGCTGCATAGAAGCCTAGGAAAGATAGTTTAGGGCCCGCACCATTCTTCATAGCTGCACCAATTGTAATTTCAATGCTGGTGAGGAATGAACTCATTGAATAACTCAATGGAGGTGAAGATTGGGGAACTGGAACCACAGGGCAACACTAATTTGTCTTGGCCATGTCTAGTGGATGGCATAATCGAGTAAAAATGTGGGTATCACCACAAGTGGGCCTACACATTCTCATGACCTTATTAAGAGTACAGCAGAGATCAATTGCCTCACTTAAATGGAACATATATGATTGCACTGAACTTATAGCAGTGAAATGACTTTATTTTATATTTCTTCAACTTAATTTCAGGAATCCATGGGTTGACTGGCTTTGCTGTATTTTGATTCACTCTGAAGTATGGCAATTTAGGGCAAGGAGCCTTTTAAACAAGCCATAGAAGAATTTCAGACCATTTGGGGGAAAAAAACCAATCCAAACCAAAAAGCTATGTTGTGGAAAGTAGGCCTTGAATACCAAGAGCCAATGGCATCCACTCCCACTGTACCAAGCACCCTTATTCTCCTTCAAATTCCTTTTCAATACTCACTTTTTACCTTGCTTTTTCACTGTTGATCTCCATTTATGTGCTGTTTACTCCCTATCTCATATTAAATTTAAAAGAATACAACATCAGAAATTGTAAACTTCACTTGTAACGTCATATTCTTTTACAGAATAACATTTTTTGCTTTAACTCTCATCTGTCTCTCTCTCTTCCTTACCTCCCCTTTTTTATCTGTGATATTCTTTTTCTACATTTGGCTGTTGGTGCATTATAAAGTTCCCAAGGTGGAGACTACATCATTATTCTGTTTACATTTTGTTTTCTTATATTTGAAATAGGGCTGTCGATTAATCACAGTTAACTCATGTAATTAACTCAAAAAATTAATTGAGATTAATCAGTTTTAATTGCACTGTTAAACAACAGAATAATGATTAAAATGTATTAAATATATTTGGATGTTTTTCTTCATTTTCAAATATTGATTTCAATTACAACACAGAATACAAAGTGTACACTACTCATTTTATATTATTTTTATTACTAATATTTTCACTGCAAAAATGATAAACAAAATAAATAGTATTTGTCAATTCACCTCATATAAGTACTGTAATGCAATCTCTTTATCCTGAAAGTGCAACTTACAACTGTCGATTTTTTTTTGTTATACAACTGTACTCAAAAACAAAACAATGCAAAACTTTAGAGCATACAAGTCCACTTAGTCCTACTGCTTGTTTAGCCAATCGCTAAGACAAACAAGTTTGTTTACATTTACGGGAGATAATGCTGCCCACTTCTTATTTATGATGTCACCAGAAAGTGAGAACAGGCATTCTCCTGGGACTTTTGTAGCCAGCATTGCAAGGAATTTACATGCCAGATATGCTAAACATTCATATGCCCCTTCATGCTTTGGCCACCATTCCAGAGGACATCCTTCCATGCTGATGATACTCATTAAAAAAATGTGTTAATTTGTGATCAGACTCCTTAGGGGAGAACTGTATGTCTCTGGCTCTGTTTTACCTGCATTCTGCCATATATTTTACGTTATAGAAGTCTTGGATGATAGCTAGCACATGTTCATTTTAAGAACACTTTTGCTGCAGATTTGACAAAACACAAAGAAGGTACCAATATGAGATTTCTAAAGATAGCCACAGCAGTCGACCCAAGGTTTAAGAATCTGAAGTGCCTTCCAAAATCTGAGTGGGATGAGGCGTGGAGCATCTTTTCAGAAGTCTTAAAGGAGCAACACTCCGATGCAGAAACTACAGAACCCGAACCACCAAAAAAGAAAATCAACCTTCTGCTGGTGGCATCTGGGTCAGATTATAAAAATGAACATGTGTCGGTCCATACTGCTTTGAATCGTTATCAAGCAGAACCTGTCATCAGCTTGGATGCATGTCCTCTTGAATGGTGGATGAAGCATGAAGGGACATATGAATCTTTAACGCATCTGGCATGTAAATATCTTGCGATGCTGGCTGCAACAGTGTCATGAGAATGCCTGTTCTCACTTTCAGGTGACATTGTGAACAAGAGGCAGGCAGCATTATTTCCTGCAAATGTAAACAAACTTGTTTGTCTGAGTGATTGGCTGAACAGGAAATAGGACTGAGTGGACTTGTAGACTCTAAAGTTTTACATTGTTTTATTTTTGAATGCCTTTATTTTTTATACATAATTCTACATTTGTAAGTTCTACTTTCGCGATAAAGGGATTGCACTACAGTACTTGTATTAAGTGAATTGAAAAATACAATTTTTGTTTTTTACAGTGCAAATATTTATAATAAACAAATATAAAGTGAGTACTATAGATTTTGTATTTTGTGTTGTAATTGAAATCAATAAATTTTAAAATGTAGAAAACTTCCAAATATATTTATATAAATGGTATTCTATTATTGTTTAACAGTGCGATTAATCACAATTTTTTTATCGTGCAGTTAATAGCAATTTTTTTAATCGCTTGAAAGCCCTAATTTGAAACCAACCAGGGTACGGTTATGCATAAACATCTTAAGAGCATTGCAGTAAATGGTTTCACTGCTACCTAAATCTGCCTTTCAAAAAACAAATAAACCAATATCCAATAAGGTTCAGTGGCTAGAAGCTGAAGCTTGACAAAGTCAAACTAGGAATAAAGCATAAATTTTAACAGTGTGGGCGATCAACTGTTAGAACAACTTAATATGAGATATGGTGGATTTACTTGAAATCTTTAAATCAACACAGGATGTCTTTCTAAAAGATATGCTCTAGTTCGACCACACGTTTTTGGGCTTGATTCAATGATGATTCAATAGCCTATCTTCCACAGGAAGTCAGACGTGATTATCATAGTAGTCTACTCTAGCCTTAAAGTCGTTGAATAACAAAAAGGAATCTTGTATTTTTTTACAGTTTTCACAGAAAAAGGAAACTGATGGAACTCATATAATGCCTCAGAAAAATTGCCTCATTTCCCAAATTCATCATCTTGATATCAGTGGTAGACTACATCTTTTACACCAGCTCCGTATGAAACACAGGCCACTATCCTTGTAATAGTGTCCCCCCCCACCATCCCCACCCTCCAGCAGCTGTTTAGATCTGAACAATGATCATGCCCACCTTCCATCTAATCTCTTGAACATTTTAAACTCCCCTTCCTACCCATGTCATAGACTGTCATTATGGGCTGCAAGAGTATGCAGAGATTTTATTATCACATAATGAAAGAACACATTGAAATATATATGTGCAACAGCCCAGAGCTAAGGTTGCTGTGGTAACAGGAGTGGGATGGAGGACTTTGTCATATCTCTATGTCCCATACCATATGTGAAGCGTGGTATGCACATTCTAGTAAATATCTCACTGAGCTGAATAGGAACTTTTTGCACCTCTGAATTTAAGTTATCTTTCTCACCAGGCAAATTTCTTAAAGCTATATCACAGCTCAATTAATTACAATATGCCAATCTCAACTGAGAATATTTCTTGCTTTTATTCATTTGTTTCAAACTGTTGTAATGGATTCAATCTAAAACATGTAGACTCCCTGCAACTTGAAAGTTGGCAGAGTAAACTCGTACTGTCATCCATCAAGTTTATTGTAAGACTTGAAAAATTGATATGTCTGTTCCGCATTGACATTTATGAGCCAATGGCATGTTTTGAAGAAGTAGGAGTTTGTCGCAGTGTACTTGGCTAAAATTTTGCAGTGTGTCTGGAAGAATTAGCATAAACTAGGAGACAAGAGGCTTTGAGTTCTAACCCCTGCTTTGCCACTGATTTGCTTTGTAGCCTTAGCTAAGTCATTTTACTTTTATTTCTCAATTTCCTTGTCTGTGAAATGGGGATAACGATACTTTCGCATCTACTTCACAGGAGTGTTCTGAGTAATATTTCTACATGATGCTGTATAGATATGAAGTTTTATATACTATGCACCAGTTGGCTAGTATCCACTTTCTAGCAGCTGGAAGAAAGTATAAAAGAGGGAAGTGACATCATCACTTGGACTCCTCCCTCCCCTCCCCATCTCACCTGGAAAAACAGCTGTAAGAAAAAAGGTTTGAACTGGGGAAGTTTGGTCCCAGGCTGGAAAGTGGTCCAGTCTGTGTACTGAGGAACTGGAACCTGCTTGTACCATCTATTAGGATGAGACATTGCTTGATTCAAATCTTGCTTAGTCTGTTTAAGTAAGAATTTAGGCTGCATTTCTATTTTAGTTTCTTGGGTAACCAACTTTGATCTATGCCTGTTCCTTATAATCACTTAAAATCTATCTGTAGTTAATAAATCTGTTTTATATTTTACCTGAAACTGTGTGTTTTGGTGAAAGATCTTGGGAAATCTCAGCTCAGATTACAAAGGCTGGTGAATGTCCACTTTCCTATGAACAAGTGGCAAACTAGGTAATGAGTTTACACGGGCCACACCTCTGACCAGTGCAAGATGCTACAGTTCTCGGGTGCAAGATTGGGAAGCTAGGGGGGATTGGCTGAACCCTCTCTATTGATGGTTCATGAGTGGCCAGGAGATCAACTCAATTGGGTGTGTCCCTGCCTGTGGATAACTGTTTAAGTGGAGTGCCAGTCAGAGGCTTGTAGCTTGACATCAGCATCACAGCGTGAGAGGCAGCCCAGGTTGGTGTGTTTAGATGGGGTTCCCAGGGCACAATCAAGGTTGCACCCTGGGAACCCCATCACACCCACCATCACAAAGGTGGCTTTATACATATAGTTTCTGAAGTGCTCTGGGATGCTTCAGGATAAAACATTCTACTAAATAAATGTAAACTATTATCTAGATTGCTTTAATAAAGTTATACAAATAATAGAACACAAATATAATATCTTTGTAGAAAAACAAAGGAAAAACATGTTAAGAACATAAAAATGGCCATAGTGGGTCAGACCAAAGGTCCATCTAGCCCAGTAGTCTGTCTTCCGACAGTGGCCACTGCCAGGTGCCCCAGAGGGAACGAACAAGTAATCAGCAAGTGATCCATTCCCTGTCGCTCATTCTGAGCTTCTGGCAACATACTTCTTTTCAGTTCAGTCATTTTGTTATGAAAAGCTTTAAACATATATTGTTGGGTTGTTAAATCTACTTTAAATTATTAAAATTGAAAGAAAATTGTATAAAATCGAATTTAAATTTCACTAGCTGTATTTTTTTCCTTTCTATTCCTCATCTTGTCAATAAACAATAAAGTGATCAATTTCTCTTTAGTAAGTTTCACTTTCAAGTTCTCATGCACCAGCACTATTAATTATTATTTATAGTGGTTGTCATTACGTCTGTATTTTCCAGGAGATACTACAATTAAGTTATTTCCTATTCAAAGAGAGAGAGAGAAACTGTGATGTCTTGGATACCAGTATGAGGCAACTGATAGCATGTGCAATCTTTTCATTGATGACAATGATTATACAATAGCATCAAAGGAATGCAACCTTGTTCTAACTGAAATCAAATGCAAAACTTCCATTTATGTCTGTTGGAATAAGGTTGGGCACCAAAGCTGCATGGTGCTTTGCAGGCATATAAGGATGGCTTCTAACCCCAGGAATTTACAATCTATAATGGTTGGTTTGCAAACACTGCAGAGAAATATTTCTTTAAAATGAAACTTCTGTCTAGAACACTTGAGCCACAGCTTGTAGTGCGTACAGTATCAAAACTAGCATCCACCTCTCACCTGCTCTCAAAATTTTATTAATTAGATTTTGTCCTTAGTAACATATTTCCTACTTGTGTTTTTTGTTTCTCAGAGAGAGAGGTGAAAATATGCTTTGATGAAAGATAAAGTTCAAATATGGGGACTGAACCATGGTTTATGATCTGCCAGTGAGTTTAATTGTAACTTCTTTTAAATCATACAAATTGCTTCTGTTTTAGAAGTTTGAATTGCTTTCTAGGAGCATATTAAGGCCCTCAATCCTGCAAACACTTAATACATGTGCTTCATTTTACTATTAAGTACGGTCCCAATGCAGTCAATGGAATGCTCATGGTAATAAAGCTAAGCACATGCAGAATCAGGGCCTAAGGGCTATAGAAATGCTACAGTGGGGCAGCTGTACTGATGTAGCTGCACCACTGTAGCGCTGCTACTGCAGACAGGGCTGGCTTTAGGGAGATTCAGCCAATTCCCTGGAATCGGGCCCCATGCTCCTAAGAGGGCCCCGCAATGTCCCAAAGGAGCTGCCACCGAAGTCCCGCCACTGCCGGTGGCAGCAGCTCAATCATTGCCACTGTCTTGGGCGGCATTTTGGCAGAGGGACCTTCCTGCGCGGCAGCGATTGAGCTGCCGCCGAAGATAGCAGCGGGACTTCGGCGGCAGCACCTTTGAATCGGGCCCCGCAGTGCCTAGAGCTGGCCCTGAGTGCAGATGCTCTGTGCCAACAGGAGAGAGCTCTCCTGTCAGCATAATTACTCCACCTGCCCAAGCAGCGGTAGCTACGTTGGTGGGATTGCTTCTCCTGCCAACATAGTGCTGTCCACGCCGGGGTCGTGGCTTTTCCACTTTTCCCTGAGCGACTTATACCAAAGTCAGCGCTGGTGTGTACAAGCCCTAAGACTGACAAGAATTTCTTTTCTATATGGATGAAAATATACCTGCAAGGGAGAGCTGCATGAGATTATTGAAGAGGTGCTGGTGGAAGGAAAGAAGGAAGTGGTTTAGCTTTCTAGGTATCTGCTCTGTAAAATTTTTGCTCCTTTCTTCTTGTGTGCAGACCTTTTGAATAGTTTTGTATAAGTGTTTAAAATCACTAAAAATAATATGTATCTTACCTGTGCAATAACATGTAAATGTTGCAGTGCCTTTTTTAAAGTAAATCTCTGCTGTTGATGGAAGACTTTGGGCTTTAGGGCCTACTGTGTCTCTGATTTTGCAGCTTAGTCACCTCAACCACCTTGCTACTTGCAAACTGGTTGAACCTGAAAAGTAGCCTAAGTTTTTCAAACCAAAGTGACTAATGGCCGAGTCAGAGGTTAGCCCTGTTAAAGTGCTACTCTCCCCAGCCCTACAGCTGCAAACACAGCTCAGGCATGAAAGCCTCCTTTTTGGAAGTGGGGTTTCTCCCTCCCCCTCTGCTGCCACTCGGTTTGATCAGGGCACTTGCAGGGTTACAACCCCAGCAAGGCCGATACCCAACCCCAGCCACATGGGTAGGAGGATGCTCCCAGGTTGGGCCTGGGGCCCATGCCTCCTTCTGGTCCACCGTCCCTGCCCCAACCTCTGGAGAACCGGTCGGGCAGCGGGACCTGGGGAGCCACCGCCCCCGAGCCTCGGTCGCTGCCAGCCAGAGCTGGATGTGTTCAGTCTCCGGAAATGATGAAAAAGAAGAAGCGTTGGGGGGCGGGAGAAGGACGGAAAAAGTCCCCGTTTGGTGCAGCGCGGTGGCTGGAGAGGGCGAGAGCCCGCGCGGTGCTAGGGGCTGCGGCGGTAGGAGCCCGGGGCTGCACCGGCGGGAGGAGGCAGCAGCCGCAGCTGGAGAGGGGAGGCGAAGAGGCGGCCGCACCGGCCGGGGAGATGCTGCTGCTGCTGCTTTGGGCGCCCCGGTAAGTTTCCCCTGCCCGGGGCGGGCGGGGCGGGGGGGGGGGAAGGGACATCCCGCCACAGGAGGTGGCGGAGGGGCGCGTGCAGGGGCCGAGCAGAAGGCAAAGCCGAGCGAGGTACGGCGGGTGGCTTCTGCTGGCTATGGGGCGTTGAGCCCCCCAGAGCCGAGGATCCCCGGGGGCTCCGCTCCGAGCACTTCGTGCCTGTGCACTGCAAGGCGTGCAGCGGGGAGGGCAGGGGCGGAGGGACGCGTCTGCCGCCGAGTTGCAAAGTTGTTGCTTCTTTGGGGCCGGCCCCTCCCCAAGCCCTCGCCCCGGAGCAGTGAGTGCGCGGCGGAGCAATGCGCTCAAAAGGCCTCTCGTGTGTTTGTCCCTGCAGGGTGGCGTGTTAGGCTGGTTGCGGGGTGCAGGCTCCTAGGACGGGAGGAGAGAGCTGGCAGATGTCCCAAGCGAGGGAACCTCTTCCTCCGGGGCCTGACGGGCCGGCGCCTGCAGCTCCGACTGAGCGCACCCTTCGGGTCTCGCTGCCTCGCGGTGAGTTGCTTTCAAGTTTCTCTCCAATTGTTGCGCCTCTGGTACGTTCCCTGGTTCATTCGGTGTGTGTAGGGAGGGGGGTGTTCAGCCCTGGTCTCTGCTGTTCCTCTGGACTCCGCTGGTTACTTAAAATGTGTCTCTGTTAGGGTGACCAGATGTCTCGATTTTATAGCGACAGTCCCGATGTTTGCATCTTTTTCTTATATGGGCTCCTATTCCCCCCCCCCCGTCCCGATTTTTCATATTTGCTGTCTGGTCACCCTAGTCTCTGTGCAGCCAACAGAAAAAAAGGAGGTGGGTCTCACCCCCCCCACCACCCAAGTTCCTAACCGTTCCCTTTCTTTCGCTTCTCAGTCTTGTGGTTTTGTTTGTAAACACTTCTCTATAATGCCTCTCAAATTCCCAAGGTGTCCTCCGAGCAGATTGAGGTAGGCAGCAGGTCTGTGACCATGACTTGCTCAGGTTGGAAGTCACTTTGTTTTCCCTTTGAGGCTACCCTGAGATACTGCTGATAAACCCAGTTTGTGCTTTATTAACTTATTTTTAATCCACTATTCAAAGGGATGCATATCATTTGTTTTCATTTTAGTACGACACTCTCAGAATTAAATCTGATTTTTATTTTTAGTTTGGCACCCAAATGAGTTGATTTCTGGAAAACCTGCATATAAATTAGTTTGACAGCTTATCTTCTGAAGATAACATACAGGAGGATGTGGTCATTTACTGTACATACTTTTGGTCTGTGGCAATCAGGCTTTATCTTTTTCTTTTACAGCTGGCAGTTTTGATTTCAAGAATTCTGATAGTAATATAAAATAAGTCTCTGAAGAATAGAAAGGAAGAATCTAATTTAAAATTGCTTCACTTACCAGCTATGTATAAAGTTATACAGCATGATAACACAGTTGTACAACTGTATAATAATGCCACACTCTCTTCTTTGGCAACATCTTTAAATCAATAGCAATATGGAATCATTGTTGAAGTCTCGTTTGAGAAACCAGAAAGTATCCAAAGCTAAATAAAAATGTTCTGGCATGTAGAAATGTTAAATTGGCTTATACTGATCTTATTGTTTTCTTGTCCTAGAGAGTGACTCATAACTGCTAAACAGCAAAAGGTTTTTTTTAATTAGATACAGAAGATCAACCATGCAGAACTGAACTGTTAGAACCATGTTTTTGCCAGAAGAACCAATGTCTGTAATACCTATTTATTGTCAACATACTTTTTTGAGCATTAAGTGTCACCTTTATTGGACATCTGATTATGAGACACATACTGGTTAAACTTTACATGTAGGCCATACGTAGAAATTATTGACGTTTGGTCAGTGAAATAATTGATTTAGGAACATGACTTTATTTTTAAGATTTGAGGCTTTGTATTGGGTTTTTGTATTTTATTAATATGAAATAAAATAATTTAGCTTCCAAAATATTAGGCTTTTTATTTAATGAGCTGGGACAAAATATGACACTAATTTGGCCATGGGCAAACTATGTGTAAGAAGAAATTTGAATGGCATCTATTACATGTGTAACTGTCATTTTAAAGGATTATATGATCATATTCTGAAGAGCCAATGAATCACAAGCATTGTAAGTACTTTGATTTAGATTTGTTCACTGGTTGGGGGTCTGTCACACACTTTGGAGTGGTTCACGACTGTAAATGCCAGCCTGAGGGCAGACACCTGTAACTAGTTGTATGTTCTATAATTAGATTTCACCAACCCAGTCCTGAAGCATTATACCAGTCTTACCAGGAAGTCACAGACAGTCGCCTTGGGCACTGCAGTCTACCGTGCCACCTAGGCGAGCTGGATTTAGTGATAAATGGTCACTTACGCCAAAGATCACAAAATATTCAGGTTGTTCCCAGTCCCAAGAGACCAGTCACTCACCCCAAATCAGTTTGTACCTTAGATCTCACACCAAAGACAATGCTGGTAACCAATCAGACAGTGAACTAACTCATAGAATCATAGAATATCAGGGTTGGAAGGGACCTCAAGAGGTCATCTAGTCCAACCCCCTGCTCAAAGCAGGACCAATTCCCAACTAAATCATCCCAGCAAGGGCTTTGTCAAGCCTGACCTAAAAAACCTCCCTAGATTCCACCACCTCCCTAGATAACCCATTCCAGTGCTTCACCACTCTCCGAGTGAAAACGTTTTTCCTAATATCCAAACTCAGGCTATATTAACTAAGAAAAGTAATGAGAGAGTTATTTACAGGTTAAAACAAGCAGACATATACACAAAATGAGTCTATGGTTCCAAAAAAGTGACAGAGCTATTGTAATCTGTCAATTCAAAATGTCTTTCAGGGTGGACCAAGGGGTAACCCTGGGGATCTCTGCTTCAGTTTAGTGTCTATGGCCCGAAGAGAGTCCAGACTCCAAAGATGAAAAATTTTCATGTTAGCTATCTTTATTTCCCTCCTTCAAAATTCAAAGTGATAGGACAAGGCCTTCTGCATGTAGCCTGTGTTGGCGTAATTAGCAAAGTCTTTGTATAGTGATGTCTTACAATGGCCCATTTAGTCTCATAGTCCTCCTTGGTGGGTGGGGGAACCACTCCTCTTGTCTGAGCTCTCAAGTTCAGAGCAGGCATTTTTACAGTTATAAAGTAAAAGATTACCTTATAGCACGGGATACAGAGCTTACAATGAGATAAATGCATGCGGCAATTTACAACCAATTTATAGAGTCTAAACACATCCTTACAAGTTTTACATCTATCTTAAACAATACTAACATACAGGTGAGCTGGTCTGGTTTTCAGCTATGAATTTGTCAATTGTCAGCTAACACCTACACCTTGTCAAGAGCAGTGTCACAGCTCCTGCAAACTCTTGAGGACATGCTCAACTTTAAGCATGGAAGAAGTTCCATTGATGGATTGGGGTCTTATTTGCTACAACTTTAAAATGTGATGTATTTTGATGATGAACCTAAACTTGTGTAGTATTTGTGGATATTTATTACTTTCTTTTAGCCTAAATCTGTTTTGGAGGGGAGGGGAAAAGGAAAGAGGTGAGTTTGTATCATTGTTAATCATTATTCCGGCGCTTCAATCAGTTTAGCAGTATATGGTTACAAAGCCAGGGTAATTCAGGAATTAGAAAATTGAAGGTTTAGGAAAAATATTTAGGCCTTTCACCCTTACACATATTAATCTCCTGTTGCTTAGTAAGTTATTACTCAATGTTAGGGTGAAAGAACTGAGTTCATAGTTTTAGATCAGTGGTTTTCAACCTGTGGTCTGCAAACCCCTGGTGGTCCACAGACTGTCTAAGATTTCCAAAAGGGTCTGTACTGCCATTTAAAATGTATTAGTGGTCCGCAAATGAAAAAAAGGTTGAAAACTGCTGTTTTAGATAAATAAAATTGTTTTGGGGAAGCATAAATAAACTAATGTTATGCCTTTTATAAATGTGATCCCAGTACAGTATGTGTTCTAGTAAATATTTAAAAACTGAAGAAAAATGAAGTCTACAGACTAGCAGCGGAAGTATATCTTGTAGATTCAATTAAAGAGATTAGTTCTATGATGTCTAAAGGTATATTGTATATAATGTAAGGAAAACAGTATCCACCTCACCTTCAAATCAAGACCCTTGTGAAATATTTACAGCATTTGTTTTAAATAGAGGAAGTTGCTGCTTTTTAAATCAGTACTTAAGAAGAAATACCTCTAAAATACTCTTTGCTTTGTTAGGAAACAGAGGAATGCATGGAAGTGGAGTGCTAGTTTTCCCAATAACTCTGAATATTAGCAAATCAATTTGTATGAATTTTATTTTGAGCAACAAGACTTGCGGGGAAATAGCAATGAACATGTGCAATGTTCTGTAGAGCGATTTCCTTGTGGCCTGACCCTATTAGATGCTGTTGAACACCTATGAGTCCATTGACTTTGCTGGAAGTTGTAGGTTTCTTGAAAAGCTTTTGTTTAGTATACTGAAAGACCAAAATGTTTTTTGGGGTAGGTCGGGGGTTCATGGAAATAATTTGAGTAATTAATTACACAATTCTAGCTATCATATTGTTGAAATGTCTTCATTTTAAAAATAGGACTCCATAAATTTGCAATAAGGAGTATTAACTGAATCTCTGTTTGCCTGGGAAAACTGACAAAGTTTCATCAGTTAGCTATAGCTGGCTTCTTGTGTAGAATAGAAAATATTAAGTCCACTTCAGTCAGAAAATCTATAATACAATCTTCTGAAATGTTTTCCAACTATTTGCAAAGACTCTGACTTCTTGAGGACATCCATTTCTTCTTCTCTTCCATAATTCTGCAATGCGTTGCAAGGAAAACAGACATTCCAATGGTGTTCTCCTCACTCAACTACTTATACTTCCAATTGCACTGTCAGATAGAGAGCTGAAGACTAAATGTGCTTTCCCTCTTAAAACAAGATCTTTATAAGGAAGAACTATTTAAGGTTTAAATGTCTGAAAAATGCCACAGTTATGTGACTAAGAAAAAAAGAAGTGGAAGAAAATGGCTTCAGCAACTAGCTGGGTACACCCATGCAAGTTGTGGGAAAGAAAGATGATGATGGCAGCAAAAGTTATGAAGTATATACTGGGCCACATCTATTATTTATTTATTTATTTACACTATGCTCACCAACATGGCATCAGAGCATCTCTCCAATCACCTTTCTTATTAGACCATTTTATAATTAATTGATAAATATTTATGTGATTAAGGTAATTGGCTCTTCATGTTGCTGGGCTTACCATCAGTAGCAAATGAATTAGTAGTGTCGTCCCTTTTGAAATGGAGTCATTTTAATGCTTAGTTTTGAATCCTGATAGCCTCATCAGCATCAGTGAGGTACCTACCTCATCGGTACCAATGAGGTATACCTGGCACTGAGGAGAGTCCTAAGAATGCACCTTTGCTATACCTTTGAAGGTGCTTGTGCATTTCCTCCTCCAATAAAGATTAGGTCTGCTTGGGTGGGGCCATGATCCTGTCTGGACAGGCCCCTTGTAGTTGCTGAACTAGCAGTACTAGCATCTCTCACCTCCTGTGCTCCCCAGCTGCCTGACTGCCCCCTGTATTCGTGTTCTGTGGGATGTAGATTGGACTGTGAAGGACACCTAATGCACCAAAATAAGAAGTTTGACTCTCAGCATTTCTGAGCACCAGTAGCTCCCATTGAAGTAAAATGTCTAAAAATGTTAGCACTGACCTGGTGCTGTTTATTACTTTTACCCATGGATAGACTTTTTATATTAAATCCTGTGCATTTAAATAAACTGTACACTATTAAAAGGTTGATCTTGCACAGAACTCCAGCTGAATAATCAGGCCATATCTTCAACTGTTTTGGAGTATCATCTAAGAGTACTGAGCAAGCTTTTATCTTGGCCTGTTATTAACTAAAAATAATCTAGAATAATAATTAGTGAACATTGCCTAAGTGTTTGCAAAATAGAGAAACAACCAGTGTTAGTATGAAAGGAAGAATAATAACTATACTTTAGAGAGTAACAGATATAGAGTGTTTATAGAAGATTTAGAGTGTTGAAACCAATTCAAACACTTCGGTTGAAAAAAATAGAAGAAATAAAGAGACAAATTCTGAAAATGACATCCAGCAGCCTCCTCTTTCCCTGCAAAATATACTTCCATTCAAATTCAAAATATGAAATGAATTTAGTGTTTGAAAAAAGAATTAATGTTCAGTGCCTCGTGAAAGCATTTAAGCACATTCTCAACTTCAAGCATGTGTTCAAAGTCCCATTGAGTTTGCATGCTTTAGTTCTTATGTGAATAGGGATGCTATCCTGGGGCCATAAAAGAATACTGCACCTAGATTGGATTTGGACTGTAGTAATCCTGCTTCACTGGGACTCCTAGAATTTCTTAAGATTACAGCTTGCCATAATAGTTACACTTTACCAGCAGTTTCTGAGTGTTATGAGTAATGGGGATTTTTTTTTCAACTGTTGAGCAATTATAGTAATTTTATATCTGGAAACACACAAAGTAAGTACTTTATTTTTTCCCAAACTAGTTATCTGGCTTATTTTTGTGAAATTGGTTTACTTCATAGTTGTCAGCATTGGTTCTAAAGTAGCACTAAATGAAAAGCAGAAACTCAAATGCCTAACTGTTGCTTTTCCTGTAAACCTACTTCAGCTTTCAGTTTCATATGCAAAGCACCAGTGAAATGATTCATGTCCACAGGGCTGGGATACATCTAGTAAAGCTTTGCGGACGATACCAAGCTGGGAGGAGTTGCAAGTGCTTAGGAGAGATAGGATTAAAATTCAAAATGATCTGGACAAACTGGAAAATGGTCTGAAGTAAATAGGATGAAATTCAATAAGGACAAATGCAAAGTACTCCACTTAGGAAGGAACAGTCAGGAAAGATGTGGACAAATTGGGAAAAAGTCAAGAGAAGAGCAACAAAAATGATTAAAGGTCTAGCAAACATGACCTATTAGGGAAGATTGAAAAAAAAAATGTTTGTTTACTCTGGAGAAGAGAAGACTGAGAGGGGACATGATAATAGTTTTCAAGTACATAAAAGGTTGTTACAAGGAGGAGGGAGAAAAAATTGTTCTCCTTAACCTCTGATGATAGAACAAGAAGCAATGGGCTTAAATTGCAGCACGGGCGGTTTGGACGGGACATTAGAAGAAAATTCCTAACTGTCAGGGTGGTTGAAAACTCAAATTGCCTAGGGAGGTTGTGGAATCTCCATCATTGGAGATTTTTAAGAGCAGGTTAGACAAACACCTGTCAGGGATGGTCTAGATCAGTGTTTCCCAAACTTGGGATGCCGCTTGTGTAGGGAAAGCCCCTGGCGGGCTGGGCCGATTTGTTTACCTACCCCGTCTGCAGGTCTGGCTGATTGCGGCTCCCACTGGCCATGGTTCACTGCTTCAGGCCAATGGGAGCTGCTGGAAGCGGCGTGGGCTGAGGGATGTACTGGCCGCTGCTTCCAGCAGCTCCCACTGGCCTCGAGCAGTGAACTGCGGCCACTGGGAGCCGCGATCAGCTGGACCTATGGACGGGGCAGGTAGAGAAACTGGCCCGGCCCGCCATGGGCTTTCGCTACACAAGCGGCATCCCAAGTGTGGGAAACACTGGTCTAGATAATACTTAGTCCTGCCATGAGTGCAGGGGACTGGACTAGATGACACCTCGAGATCCCTTCTAGTCCTATGTTTCTATGATTTTGTCAGGGCCTTAGACTGTAGTTAGCTGATAGATCAACAAAGGGATTTAGGCACCTAATCGCCAGTTTTGCTGCCTAAATCCAAGGATTCAACTGAGAAGCAGGTCAGCTAAAAGTTGTAATGGATAAGTACTTTTGTGGGTCTAGTTCTGAGCTCCTAGGGACTGGTTTTTTTTATTTTGTTTTGTTTTAAAGCAGCAGTTCCTAGTACAAGAAGGACTTGATCCTGAGTCAGTACTGTAATACAATTGAATAACAGTAATAACCAAGGGAAGGGTATGATGCTTTTATTGTATCATTTGAAAAAACTTATGAAAGTTTTGAAGAGAGATTGTTTGTTTTTTTTGGATGAACGCATTCTAATGAATATCAAACAAAATATCTAGGATGTTAGAGTTTGGAAATAAGCTGAGTTGAACTGTGTCTCTTTTTCCTACTCACTGCCATTTTTTGAGGGTTAATTTCATATAGGCTGAAGGATGTAATGGAGAAGAGAAGGCTAGTATACAGAGAGAGAAATCTCAATACCAAACTTCTTTGAACTAGAAAAGTGTTATAAGTTCCTACAAAAAACCCATGAAAAAGGAGTGTGCCCGTTTACCGCCTGAGCATGCCATTGCTCTCATACCATCTTTAGGCTCTGTTGGGAAAACTTTCTGAGTAGGTATGACACATCAACCAAGGTTCAAGCATTTGCTTGGATTGTTGGTAATAGTCATTGTAATGCTTTAATTTATTGACCTTGTTTTCAGGCATGTTTCATAACAAAATGCAAAAAATAAAGTAAAACAACAAAACACCTAGAAATACAATTTTTTTTAACCCTTGCAAATGGAGACAATGTTCGCCTTCATGTGTGCTTGGACAGCAACTAGCACATTGTGCCAGCACTTCTGGAATCAAGAAAATAATCATAGAATCATAGGACTGGAAGGGACATTGAGAGATCTAATCCTGTCCCCTGCACTCAAGATAGGACTAAGTATTATCTAGACCATTCCTGACAGGTGTTAGTCTAATATAGAATCCAAGATTTCTCTCCATTATTTGAAGCCTAATAATGCAATCCAAGAAGCCTAAAATCTCAATTATGGGGAAAATTCCCATTTAAAAAAAATAATTAAATTTAGATAATCTGCTGGGGTGGGGGTGGGGTAGGAAGGAGAGGGAAATGAGAAGGTAAGTTAATGGTTATTACTTTCACCGTGAAATCTGAAAAAATGTTGGGATAGACTTCGTCTATGGACATTTGGGGGAGATCCTCACTTGGTGAAGTTAATGGTGTTATGCTGCACATCTTTTTGATATCCCTTCAGCAATTTAAGATACTCATTTTTGGATAATCCTCAAATCAAGAGTTATTTTACTGGTTAATTGCCACACTCCTTTCTTAAATGTTACACCTTTATTCTCCTGATGTTAACAGTTTAATCACAATTTCAGAATTGGTTCACAGAATAGCCAATTAAGTAGTGCTGGCTAGCAGTGTACTGTATATACAGTCATAGTTTTTCAATCAGAGGAAACAAAAATGAGAGAATTCAAGTATGGTTTAATCCTCAGCAATGAAAAGAAGTTGGGAAATGAGTATAAAACTAATAAAAAAGTAAAATTAAAGGTCATGAATTATGAACTATTCCACTGACCATAGCAGACTTTAGATATTGGGAAGATGTCTACTTAAGACCCAATGATAACTGCTGTAGGTGTGGTGACATCTAAGGAAATTTGACTCTTATGGTTGGTTCTACACTTAGAATTCCAGTTCACTTGATTAAAATTTAATTTGGAATTTTGACTGCCCCAAAATACAGTTATTCTTTCAGTAGGACTGTTTAATATCATCTACTACATCAAGATTCTAAATAGGGTTGTGCACCATCACATCTTATACAAAACAGTTACTGCTGCACAGTGAAACATCAACTGTTTTCCAGCAATTTAGGATTGGTATGATGATCTTCTTAATTTTGTTCTTCTGGTTAGTTTAAGAGCAAAATCTTTTAAAATGATTTAAATTGTTATCTGTGTGCTAGAAATACAGTAAATTAATAAAGATAACATTAAGAATTTCATGCCCTTTCCCCCCACTATTCAACAAGTGGTAGTTTACTTTATTTTAAAATAGCTTTAAATAGCACACATTATAAAACACATTTAAAAATGTTATGTAGTTTGAAATATTATTTCAACTTGAAATCCAAGTGCAGTATTTTATGTACTATTTTAACATGGAATATAGATTTTTAAACTGGTGATCTGTCAGTGACTGATGTGTTGTGAATAAAATTGCCTATGGAAGATACCTATGAAAGCTTTCATTTATTTTGGAGAGTGAAAATATGGGTCAGTGCTTGTCAGCAGGAAGGAACTTCATATGGGAAGCTACGTGTGAACATATTACTGTTGAATTCCACAGTACTTGTAAAGAAGGCTTAAAAGTCTCTTGGCCAACACCGTGAAGTAAGCTTCCTTATGTTTGGAGTATGTTTATTACAAAAAGAAAAGCATTTTGTAAATTTGATTAAAAATTCATTTTAATTCAACAGTGACTTTTCATATCTTTAAAAAAACAACAACTGAAAGTTCTGTTACCATGGGATTTTTGCCTCCATCAGTTTTGGCTATTAGTCAATAAAAGTCCTTAGTCATATGAAGCAGCAAAGAATCCTGTGGCACCTTATAGACTAACAGATGTTTTGCAGCATGAGCTTTCGTGGGTGAATACCCACTTCTTCGGATGCACTGCTTGCATCCGAAGAAGTGGGTATTCACCCACGAAAGCTCATGCTGCAAAACATCTGTTAGTCTATAAGGTGCCACAGGATTCTTTGCTGCTTCTACAGAACCAGACTAACACGGCTACCCCTCTGATACTTAGTCATATGTTGAATCTTAGACCTTTGACACAGTTCCTGTAGCTTTTATGAAATTCCCACATAGCAAGTAGTTTGTACACGAGATGCACGTCTGCATGGGCAAAAATACCAGATTTTGTGTGTCGTTTAGAGGTTTTTCTGAAAATGTTGTTTTGGAAGGTAAATAAATTTTGTTAAACTCGAAACACAGTTTGCCGTTAAACTGTCCTCTTAAGGTATGTTTGCATGTGAACATGTAAAATGCAAGCCCACTGAAAGACTTTCGTTAAAGAACTAATCTGATTAGATGAGCAAAAATGATGGGAAAACTGGTTAAAAACTAACATTATTGTGCATTATTTAAAAGGGGGAAATAATACTTACTACTGTTATCAGTGATTTGAAATTAAAATATGTTTTTCTTTGATTTAGAAAAATGTGACAAAGTGAATACAGCTGCAGGAGAGAGAGACATAACACCACCTTCCAATAACCAAAGCATACAACCAGAGATACAAGACCAGTCCGTCTGGGGAAATCGCACTGATGGTGACCTCATCAGAAGTAAGTATTTCCAGAACAAATTGCTGTCGTTTAGGCTTGCTTTACTAGTGTAATGCAGTACTGACTGTTGACTCAGTTAAATGTGTGTCAAATCAATTATGTTGCAACCATAATGTATGTCAACAGAATTTCTTCCCTGAAATGATTCCTGTCAGCATTATCAGCAAGAGGTTGAAACCAAGACATAAACAAGATGTTTTGGTGATTTGAGTGTCTCTGCATAACAGTATAATAAGGAACTCCTGTACAGTTTACCTCTTTAAGACATAATATTATGTGATATGATGTACTTTGCCTAAAAGTTCATGACAAGATGAGTTTATGTAGCAGACAAACTAGATGCAGTGTGCAACTTTACTAGGTACTATCACCGTAGGTTTATCAAGTTACATGTTGAAGTGGCAGAGTAAACTAGGCTTAGCGCAGCTTTCTGTAAAGCTAGAGCTTCCATTCAGATACGCTGAGCAACAGCATTCTACAAGTTTATAAGGAATTTCAAGTCCTAAAGTAGCACGCTTGCAGAAAGGTCTTGCATAACAAAATGTAGCCTTGGCAGACCCAGAACTAAAAGAATGTTGTAAAACATATCTTAAAGCATGATTGGTAAGGGATTAACACTAGATAGCCTTACGTTCTTTATTTAAAATAAATTATAGACTGGGGTGCACCTTGTAAAAGCTATTTCCAATGTTTATGCACTGCCCAATGTATCCTGAAAATTGCACATTTAAAGATAAAATGTTTTGCTAATAATTGTTAGTGCTAATACTATGTTTACTTTAACATTCTTTGAATAGTTGAGCTTTTGAAAGTCAAGGGAGTGGTAGCATGGGGAAATGTCTTTAATTACAAGGTATATTCATAAATTGAATAAGCCTGAAGCAGCGTTTTGCGTCTACTTTCAACCTGAGCAATGTGGACTGACCATCCACTTAAAGGTCAGAGTTGCGTCACAGTCTGCATGTATTGTCCTTCTTCAGCAAAGTTTCAGTAGGATAAATTTGTGGTATTCTAGTCCTCAGAACTCTCACAATTAAGCATTTCTTTTCCCTTGTGGGGTTCCATCTCCTCCCCTCTCTGAGCAGCTGAATAAAAGTCTTTTTGAAATATCAACTTCTCCCTTTTTTAGATAATTCCATAAATATTTTGCCGTATCTTGGATGTATTGTATTACTAGTTAGATGTTTCTTAGGAAAGCTTAAATTTACCTAAAGGTAAATCTGTACATTTTTCATAGTTTGGGGTAATAGTTGTTATATATCAGGGGTTCTCAAACTGGGGGTCCCCTCAGGGGGTCGCGAGGTTATTACATGGGAGGTCGTGAGCTGTCAGCCTCCACCCCGAACCACGCTTTGTCTCCAGCATTTATAATGGTGTTAAATATATAAACAAGTGTTTTTAATTTAAAAGGGGAGCAGGTCACACTCAGAGGCTTGCTCTGTGAAAGGGGTACAATAGTTTGAGAATCACTGTCATATATGGTGACATAAATGTATGTAAAGCAGTATGGTGGGAGAGCTGTGCCACAATTAACAGGTTCCTTATCCCAAAGGACTATCAGTCTAAGAGCATAAGCTAGGGCAGTTCAAAATACTGTACCGAGTATTAAGGTGTGTCTGCACTACAAGCTCTACAGAGACAAATCTTCAGCTGCACCCGTGTAGTGCAGACATTTGCTACAGCAATGGGAGAGATTTTTCCATTGCTGTAGGAAATTCCTCCCCCTTCCTAGTGGTGTCCATATTGGGGCTGAGGTCGTCATAATTCCGTCTTTCAGGGTGTGAATTTTTCACACCCTTGAGTGATGTAGCGAGGTCGATCTAAGATTTAGGTGTAGACCTAAGTTTTAGGCCTTAGAAAAGCAGAGTAGCTGGTAGCCATAACTGGAAAAAAGCTCTTTGGAAAAAGTGGATGTTAAAAGGTTTTGGAAAGGAAGAGAGCGATGTTCTAAATGTAATGGCTACAGGCAAGAAAATGCAGAGTTGAGAGTGAGCAAAGAGAGAGATGGGTGTAGTGGAGGAGATGAGAGTAGAATTGTTCACAGAAGGAGGGGTATGAGGATCCTTGTAGGTTAAGAGAAGAAGTTTGAATTTTATGTGGAATTAGAAAAGAGGTTGGGGAGGAAGGCATAGAGTTCTGGGAAAGTAAAATCACTTGGTAGCAATATTTTAGATGGACTGAACTGCAGTGGAGAGAGAATGGTATAGCAGAAGGTTGCAGTAGTCAAGATATAAAAACTAGTGCATGAATTCTGTTCTTGGCAGTTGGATTGGAGACAGAAGGGTGATTTTTTTTTCTAGATATGGTATAGTAAGAAGCAGCAGGAATTAGCAAGTGCGTGGAAGTAAGGAGAGTCTAAAATGACACCATGATTGAAAGCCTGAGTAATGGGAGGGATCATCTCATCATTGATAAGACTGGAATAGGATAAACATCCACCAAAATATTTATTAGGATTTTCAAAAGGGTTTGGCATTGGCTGAATTGCTCCCATTGAAGTCAATATCAGTTTTACCATTGACTTCAGTGACAGCAGAGTTAGGTCAATGCTGAATACCTCTAAAACTCCCATCCTTTCTATTTGTGTTTCATATAGCAGTAAAGTGCTGCCTTACGATGAAGCATGTGTGAATAACTGTTGTGAGATAATGAATACTCATTTTTTATTTCACCATTGTTTTTTTCCCTTAATTTTCTTAATGCAGAGCAAAGTGATCCTCCAAGGAAAAAGTAGTAAAAATCATAATACTGAAGCAGATTTTCTCACTGTTCATCAGTTGTGGGCATGAGGAGAGACGTAGCTTTTACATCGCATGAACAGTATTTGACTCAATTACGTACCGCAAGTGCTATTTGTAAAAGTTTTACACATTGGTCTTCTTGATAATTGAAGCTTGAATAACAGACCAAGTACAATAAAGAGAACCTTGTGTGTCTAAAACATTGTTTATCATCTGAATAATAAGTACTTCAGCTAAGCATGACAATGATTCAGCCAAGTATACTGTAGTATTCAAGTAAATTCAAGAAATATTGTATATAAAAATAAGTCTGGGGCTAGAAGTGAACAGTTTTTGGCATATGGTTATATTTTAAATAAGAAAATTTACATTACACTGCCTAGTCAAATAATTAGCTTTTTGTGTTTTAAGTTAATTTTAAACAAAGGACACATTGTAATTTTTGTTCAAGAGTCTTGCCATCTATTTACCACTGTACTAATGATTCAGTTTCTCTTTTTCCATGTGGATTGTTTTGTCCACCCACACAGTTGATACATGTCTCCTTTTGTAATAAGAACCTTTTAGTTTTCATATTATAAATGTTTCCATCTGTTAATTTTCCAAGTTTTTCTTTTTTACAGATGTTTGTTATCCTGCTGTGTATGTAACTAAATTCATCCGTCAGTTTTACTGATCCATATATAGTACAATAGATTCGAATTTTAGGGACTCTGTGTAACGAGTTCACTATTTTTATCATTGCTCATTTGCATTTGTAAATTCATGTTACCTGGCAGAATTAATAAACTGAACATAAGAATGGCCATAGTGGGTCAGACCAAAGGTCCATCCAGCACAGTATCCTGTCTACTGACAGTGACCAATGTCAAGTGCCCCAGAGGGAGTGAACCTAACGGGTAATGATCAAGTGATCTCTCTCCTGCCATCCATCTCCACCCTCTGACAAACAGAGGCTAGGGACACCATTCCTTACCCATCCTGGCTAATAGCCATTAATGGACTTAACCTCCATGAATTTATTTAATTCTCTTTTAAACCCTGTTATAGTCCTAGCCTTCACAACCTCCTCAGGCAAGGAGTTCCACAGGTTGACTGTGTGCTGTGTGAAGAAGAACTTCCTTTTATTTGTTTTAAACCTGCTGCCCATTAATTTAATTTGGTGGCCCCTGTTTCTTATATTATAGAAACCTACATGGGAAATAGAAATTTGATAATGGAGGGCTCTTCAAGCTAGCAGATGAAGGTATAACAAGATCCAATGGATGAAAATTGAAACTAGACAAATTCACATTAGAAGAAAGGCATATTTTTTTTTATCAGTGAGAGTAATTAACCATAGGAACAATTTACCAAAGGTTGTGGTGGATTCTCAATCACTGGAAATTTTTAAATCAAGCTAGGATGGGTTCCTTAAGGATATGCTGTAGTTCCAACAGGAATTAATTCAATTAAGTTTTATGGCCTGTGTAGTACAGGAGGTCAAACTAGATGATCACAGTGGTCACTTCTGGCCACATAATCTATTAACACTTATGCGTGAAGTTAGCTATCTAACACTGAAAGGTAATGAAATGCATGCTGTGACATACATTTTTTCTTTAGTTTCTTCAGTTTCATTCTCATTGGAAGAGAATAATACAAATTAATCTAACTGGTAATCATTAGAGGCAGTGAGAGATTAGTGTGAATTCTTTAATTGCCTGGAGGAAGGAAGGAGCCCAACCTTGTTTGTTTGTTTTTTGCATTCCATACTGCCAACAGTGTGCTAGGTACTGCCCATGTGTGCAGGAGGCCAAAGGGTCCGGTCCAAAGAGCTTGCAGAAGAAGCTCAATGTCTCTATGAAGACAAACATACAAACAGTAGTGGGAAGGAAAGCATCCAATCATGAGTAGTCTGGAAGAAAGTATCAGCCCACCATTTCTGTTGTGAGTGCATTTTTTTGCACACACATGTGTGTTCTCACAAGTGTATGGTGCTTATCAAGTAGTCAGTCACCCAGTAGTTAGTATTTGCATCTGCAACACATTGCCCAGTAGGTCAAAACATAGCTATAGTTCTTCTAGTATAATTAGCTAGGCAGGTAGCAGAATGTTTGAACCTAGCCTCAGAACCTGGAAGAACCGTTGTCTTGTTCTGAGGCAGGCCAAGGACTCTGTATTACCACATTGCAACCCTCTCACACCAAGTGCTTGGTTTTGAGGCCCTTCTCTGGACTTCATCCTTCAGATGGTAATCTCCTGTAATCAGCCTACTCCAGCCTTCAATTTGGTAGCTCTGTATGGCTCCTGTTGTAAGAGAGTTCTCTCTGCACCAGCAGCAACTAAATTTTTTGATCAGCCAGGATTTTTATAGCTTTGAAAAATCCCAGAAACTATTATAAACCTTTCCCCTTCCACAGAGGATCACCCTCGGCCTTCTTATTTCAGGATTCCTCTAATGAAGCTGTTCTAAAACCAGCCTCTTATCAGGTTTGCCTTCTTCCTTAGTTATGAATTTAAGTACCAGCAAATAGCTCTTTCCCCCCTCATCCTAGTACAGTCAGGCATCCTTTATGGAGACTCTACTTCTGCTGCAACCGTTCTTTGATACGTGGGGGAGGGGTGCCTGATGGAACATGAGAGCTCTGGGAACAGAAATTCCGCTATCCAAGTATGCAGAAAATAGGCTGGGCCAGGAAAAGAAACCTTCACAAGCACTCATACGCCCCTTCACATACCCCATAGCTATATATGCTGAGCCCATTAAACCTATCCTGTCCTTGCCTGTTGCTGTGCACCCACACCTTTCAAAGGCTCTGTATGTTTTTTCCCCTGTTAAGCTGAAATTAAAGAAGGTTCTTAAGTTTAACCACATTTGCTTTAACTAGTGTCTGTGGAAAAGGCTATGATGCAACACCACTGCTTGTAGCAGTGCTTCTCTCCCCCAGTTGGAGATGGAGTGTTCATTCTTTCACCGATCCCAAACTACAGTGGCTTCTGCAGTTTAATACTCAAACTATACTGGCACAGAAAACGTCTTTTTTTTAATAGTCAAAACAACATTCAAAAGGATTAAGTAGGTCGATTTTAGACACAAGTCTTACAGAAAGTGAAAAGTCATCATTAATGTACGTTTTATGTAGGAAAAAGAATGTGTGTGTGATGGGGGGAGAGTTTCAGTGACTTGATCGTTATTTACTTGTGAGGATTTAATATCCGTTCTCATTCTCAAGAAGGACCTTAGCTTTGTGATATTTAAGAAAACAAAAATCATCTCCCATAGATTCAAATTGTCATGAATAATTGATTAATAATAATCCAATTCTGAAAATTAAATAGCCTAAAATATGCCCATGTTTTACAGATAGAAAGGTCATTGCTATCCATCATTTCTCTGCTTCAATTGCCTCTTTCTCCTCTACTAAACAGCATCCTGCATAAGGGTTCTTCTCTTGGGAAAGGGATACTTCATCCATCTCTGGGGGGATAAACTACCATTTACATTGTGGTGCCCACTATCTTAATTAAAGAAAAGGAGGTAAGGAAGGTGCTGTGATTATATTACTGTAGGAGATTTATGATCTTCTCTATTACTCAAATTTACACAGATTTTATTTTCTACAGTTAATTAATGAAAACTGCTATAGGAAAAGGTCTATTTTGGTATTTGCAACACCGTATTTTTGTTTTTTGGTAGGTTATTTTTATAACTTGTTATAGTATCTGATTTTAGAATGATCCCTTCTGCTTGATTTCCGTCTGAAGATGAATTTTTCATAGAAATCTTATAGTGTATTAAACCATTTTAAAGTTATGAGAATGAAAAATCTTTTTCTGTTTAAAAAACTGTCTTAGTGCTTGAAGTAACTCAAATGGCTGTTTTCAAACTTCAGAGTTGGCAACGCCTCTATGATGGCTAGTTACTTCGTAAGTCTAAAATGCTTTAAAAATTCGATTAATAGAAATGAATGAAAATATCATACTGATCCTAAGTCATCCATCCTCATCCTTAAAGACGTAATTGCATAATGTTCCAAATGGGATTGATGCAGTGCACGAGCAGACGTGTGACCAGAAGTGTGTCTAAATAAACAGCCCAGTTTTGTTTATTTCAATGCCCTGACATTCAAACAAAGGCATCTAGGATATGATCTTGAATGTTTGATCCCCTTCGAGACGTTTAACACATTTTCAGAGGAAGTGTGTCCAGACAATAGATATAGTAGTTGTGTCTAGGAGCACCTTTATGTGTAGCCACTTTTTGGGACTCCTAAGCAATTTCTCCTTCAACCAGATCACCCTAACTTCTCACCCGTCTACCATATGCCTCCTTTACTAACTTCTGCTTTTCCCTCTAATGTGCTTCCTCTCTCTCAACTCTCAGATCTCCTCCAGTATATACTGACTGGCCTAATGCCATGTGTATTTTAACTTGTTCTTCCTAGCCGGTTGTTTAATTCCTTATCTGAAACTAAATCTATTATATTGTTTATTCAAGTGAACTATTACAGTGAAGTGGAGAAAAGAGTTTGGCACCCAAAAGACTGATGACCTACCAAATATTAAGATTGCTCACAAAGTGCATACTTTTGAAATCACCATATTTCAAAATGTTGAGCATAAGCTAATCCTTTCAGCACTACATAAGGATGAATAATGTGACCTATTGTGACAGTTTTCAGCCAGTAAGTACCAAAACATTAATTTTGATTATTTAACTTATTTTAAAAAGACAACACAGGACAAGTTATACATCTTGTATTATATTGGTTATACATCTAGTACTATATACAGTTATTCTGATAAGCTTGGTCTTAGATTGTATGCCAGTTGTTGTGGGAATTCTGATCTTGAATGAGAAGTTTAAGGGCTTAGTCAGCTTGGGGCAGGTCACTGCATTATGTGCTGCTTGTATTCTAGAGTGGGCTCTTAATTGGTCCTTTCTGAGGCACTTGAGTTTAGTCCTGATACAGGTGCATCAAGCCTAGAGGAGGAGAATTTAGAAGATTTGAATACATGTGCAGTTGATGTAAACTGGTAAATGCAAGTGAGAAATCTGTAAGCCATTACTAGCAGTACACAGACAGAATAACAATCTTGACTATTCCTAATATGCTCATCACAGTTCTGAGGTAGCACAACCAATCGAGTCACATTATATTTCTCCATAAGGGATACTATTCACCACTACTCCCTGATGATTGAGCTCTGATTGTTTAGATTCTCTCCCCCACCCCGCTTCTTCTAATGAGAAATGTGGATGAGTTGTTCTTTCCTATTGTGAGGAAGGCTTTTGCAAAAAGGTAGGATTTAGATTGTCCCTGGAAAGGGTCCATTTTGAGATCATTGTTATTTTTTTGCTGTCAGATATTTCAAGGTCCCTCAGCTGAACATGTTCTGCCCCTTACTTGGTAAGACAGTATCTGAGATAACCAGGCCCTCATCAGTCAAGGTCCTTGAAGGTTAGAACCAGGACTTTGAACTGAACCCGATATTGGAAGCCAGTAGGATCCGCAAAGTTCCAGTGATGTGCACTTGTAGCCTTTTTTGCTTAAAAAAATGGGGCGGGGGGAGAGCTGCTGCATTCTGTATAAATTGAAAATGTCTTGGTTTTTAATCCACAACCCCAGATAGAATGAGTTGCAGTGGTTTAACCACCATAGCTAGTTTTTCATAGTATGTAACCTCCCGGGTGACTGAATGTGGAAGAAGGTGTTTTTTTTTGTTGTTGTTTTTTTGCTATGGCCACTACTTGTGTATGTAGCAGCAGTCATGATTCCAACAGGAACCTTAGATGCTGTGCTGGGTGATCACAGTGTTGATGCATGTATGTTACGTATATTAATGGCCAAGATTATTTGAGGTCTCTTGTTTCTGTATAACTGCATTCCCGCCTCAACAGCACTTTACTTGGTTGCTAAGATGACAATCATAAATTCTGTATATAGTTTGTGATTTCCAGATAAATTTAAAGATGTCATGTTTTGACTATAAAGTAAATTCTAGCTACATTTCAGAATAGTGTCTATTGTTGTTGGTACCATGTCAGATAAACTTAATCCAAAACTGTTATATGCTGAATTGGTTTTAAAAATAGTTCACTATAATTGTAATTACGTCTCTTAATTAGAAAATATCATGTATATTTGTTTTGTGCTTTTAAAGTGAAAGAAGAATAAAAGTGTGACCAAATTCAATGTGAAATATTATGGAGTCCCTGAGTAAGTGTGGCTTCAGTCTGCTATTTTCAGTAATACTGGTTTCAATTAGCCATATTTAGCATTGCAACAACAAATTACATACAGTACAAAAACATGATCATACATGGCTTGTACTTTTAGAATACATTTTTGCCAATCCACCCCCCCCCCCCAAACCAATGAACGTGAACCATTGCAGAAATGGTTAGCATTTCTCATTTTAATTTCTATGTATTTTTGGTGTGTTTTATAGCACAACTTGGTGTAGGTTGCATGGCTGAAGAGTGTTAATGCATCTTTCATATAATATGTGTGTGTGCGCATGCACATATAGTTTACATATCAGAGTGAATTCTCTCTATCACTTAAATCAGCCTCTATACAGAGGACTGGAAGATAGCTAAATGTAATGCCATTTTTTTTAAAAAAGCCTCCAAAGGCGATTCTAGCAATTACAGGCTGGCAAGCCAACTTCACTACCAGGCAAATTGGTTGAAACTATAGTAAAGAACAGAATTATTAGACATGTAGATGAACATGATATGTTGGACAAGAGTCAACACAGACTTTTTAAAAGAAAATAATGCCTCACCAATCTATTAGAATTATTTGGGTTGACTCAACAAGCACATGGACAATGATGATCCCGTTTTATAGTGTACTTGGACTTTCAGAAACCGTCTGACAAAGTCTCTTAAACACAGGAAGCAGTCATGGGATAAGAGGGATCATGGATTAGTAACTGGTTAAAACATAGAAAACAAAGGTTAGGAATAAATAGTCATTTTTTTTAGAATGGGGAGAGATAAATTGTGGGGTTTCCTCAGGACCTGTATTGGGACCAGTGCTGTTCAGCATATTCATAAATGATCTGGAAAAGGGGGTAAATAGTGAGGTGGCAGAGATTGCAGCCGATACAAAATTACTTATGAAATCTAAAGCTGATTCTGAAGAGTAACAAAAGGATCTCAGAAAACTGGGTGACTGGGCAACAAAATAGCAGATGAAAGTAAGTGTTGATAAATGCAAAGTAATGCACACTGGAAAACATAATCTCAATTATACATACAAAATGATGGGATCTAAACTAGCTGTTGCTATTCAAGAACGAGACCTTGGAGTCATTGTGAACAGTTCTCTGAAAATATCAGCTTTTTAGACTCTTGCTGAACATTGAGTAAACAGTGCTAGGAACCATTAGGAAAGAGATTGATATTTTCTGTCTTATTATATGTCACTATGTAAATCCGAGATATGCCAATACCTTGAATACTGCGTGCAGTTCTGGTTGCCCCATCTCAAAAAAGATATATTTGAATTGGAAAAGGTACAATGAAAGGCAACAAATGTTATTAGTGGTATGGAACAGCTTCCATGTGAGGAGAGAGTAAAATGATTGGGACTGTTTAGCTCAGAAAAGAGTCAACTATAGGGTGATATGATAGAGGTCTATACAATCACGATAGCATGGAGAAAGTGGATAGGAAAGTGTTATTTACCCCTTCATATAACATGAGAAACGGGGTCACCCAATGAAATTAGTAGGCAGCAGGCTTAAAACATGTATAAGGAAGTACTACTTCATACAACACACAGTCAACCTGTGGAACTCATTGCCAAGGGATTTTGCAAAGGTCAAAAGTATAACTAGGTTCAAAAAAGACTTAGATTAGTTCCTGGAGAGTAGATCCCCCCCCACAAAGGCTATTAGCCAACCCCATGCTCTGTGTGTCCCTAAACCTCTGACTGCCAGAAGGTAGGACTGGATGACGTGAGATGGATCACTCGATAATTGCCCTATTCTGTTCATTCCCATGAAGCATATCACATCATCTGCTAGTCAGCATTCTGGGCTAAATGGACCATTGGTCTGACCTAGTATGCCCATTCTTATGGTCTTAATTCTTAAAATGAGAGAGCCAGAATAGTAGTTTACCCCTAGTCTTTTATAAACACTTCTGTGTTTGTGACCTGTCCTGAGTGACAAACTAGCAATTGTGTAAGGGGACTTAGGTACCCAATTCCCACTGCAAGTTAATGAGTGATTATGTGAAGCTGAATTCTAACTGTCCAGAGGACAGAAGGATCTCTGAACATTATTAATTTATTTTGCATTCTGGTAGTCCCTTCAGTGTGTGAGGCACTGCCTACTAATACTGGTCACCCCAATTTCAAGGGTGACATCAACAATCCCAGTTTGTACTAATGGGGCTTTGCATGGCTCAGTAAACCAATTTGGGAAGAACAAGATTTGCTGGACTGACCACAGAGCCATTTGGTTGCCAGTGTTAATTGAGTTGCACGTTGTTTCCATGCCTGGCCCTGTGCTTCTAGCTGCACCACGTGGTTCTCCTCAACGTTGTGGACACTCACACTTACAGTGTGGTGCCATCTGATGTGGTCAGATGCCAGTTTATCAACGATCAAATCAGAAATATTCATCTTGTGCAGATTTTGATTGAGTATCTTTGAAGTGTTTCATCTGCTCTTCATAGTTACGGTTGCTGGAGCATAATTCAGAATGTAAAATGTGTTTTGCTAGATGATTCTCAGGCATACAAATTACATGACCAGTTCATCTCATTTGGGTGCAGATCAAATGAGCCTCAATACCAACCGAACTATCTTTTGCCAAGACTTCCCTGTTGGACAGCTGGTCCTACCATTTGATGCCCAGCAGTCATCATAAGTGTTGCAAATGGAAACTGTCAAGGTTTTTAATGTGCCATTAATAACAGATCCATGTTTCACCCCGTAGAGCAATGTCATTAGGACAACAGCATTATATGCTTAGATTTTTGTCTTTTTTACAGAGATTCCATGTTGCTTTTTGATTCAGTGACAAAGAAAACCATATTGCGGCACTGGCTTTCTTTATTTGCATATCCACTTTGTGATTGATTGTCATATCAATGATTAACATGCTGCTGAGATTACTAAACTGTCTGACAACTTGGAGCATGGTACGTTCCAGACTTGTATGTGGATCTTGACAAGGTCGTTGAGGAGCTGGCTAGTACATAGTTTTTATTTGAGTGATGGTAAGGCCAGAGTTCTGAGCTGCCACAGCAAAGCAGCTTGTAAGGTCTTGTAGTGCTGCTTCAGAATGTGCTACGAAGTCACAGTTATTGGGGTAGAGTAGTTTCTGGATCAATGCTTCGCTCACCTTGGTATTCACATGTAGACGATAGAGATTAAAGAGCTTGCCAGTGTGAAAGCGGATAAAGACTCCATTTGAAGAGTCTTGGAGGGTTCCTCTAGTATTACAGAGAAGAATAAACCAAAAAAGCTAGGAGCAAGGATACATCCTTGCTTCGCCCCATTTGTGATTGGAAATGGGTTTGTTAGATCACTATCAACATTAACTCTTCTAAATGTTGTTTGTGGCATTGCCAAATGATCATAAAATTTTATCTGGACATCCAGATTTAGAGAGCAGTTGCCAGAGGGCTGTGTATTTGACCATATTGAAAGCTTTGGTTAGATCAAGAAACACAATGTGCAAAGGTTGATACTGTTTGCAACATTTTTCCTGTAATTGTCGGATTATGCAAATCATGTCAACAGTACTACTGAACATGAAAGCTACACTGTGACTCAGATAGAATTTTATCGATAATTTGGTCCAGGAGCTAGTTAAAGAGGATTCATGCAAGAATCTTACTCGCTGTGGAGAGCAAGGAGATGCCATGGTAGCTATCACAGTTGCTCTTTAAGCCTTTGCGCTTATAGATATGACAATGTTGGCATTTTTCAGTTGTCATGGTATGATTTCTTGAGGCCAGATATGTGAGAAGCTTGTCAATGTGAAGATTTCTTCCATGTTTGAAAACTTCAGCTGGAATGACATTAGGAACAGATTTGCTGTTTTTCAATTGCTTGGACAGCTTCAGCACCTCAGCTCATGGGGATGGATTGGCAAATGCATTATATGTAGATAGTTTGTGAACATTATCCAGTGACCCATCAGAGACTGTAAATAAATCATTAAGTAATTAATTAAAGCATTCATGCCACCATTTGGTGGATGGCAGTGGGTTTGGTGACAAGAAATTCACCATCAGCACTTGTTAGTCCTGATGTGTGGAAAGAATAGTAAATATGGCAGGCAACCAGCTTGGCTTAACAGTGAAATCCTTGCTGATCTTAAACACAAAAAAGAAGCTTACAAGAAGTGGAAGCTTGGACAAATGACCAGGGAGGAGTATAAAAATATTGCTCAGGCATGCAGGAGTGAAATCAGGAAGGCCAAATTACACTTGGAGTTGCAGCTAGCAAGAGATGTTAAGAGTAACAAGAAGGGTTTCTTCAAGTATGTTAGCAACAAGAAGAAAGTCAAGTAAAGTGTGGGCCCCTTACTGAATGAGGGAGGCAACCTAGTGGCAATGCTTTTTTTGCCTCTGTCTTCACGAACAAGGTCAGCTCCCAGACTGCTGCACTGGGCAGCATAGCATGGAGAGGAGGTGACCATCTCTCCGTGGAGAAAGAAGTGGTTCAGGACTATTTAGAAAAGCTGGACGAGCACAAGTCCCTGGGGCCGGATGCGCTGCATCCGAGGATGCTAAAGGAGTTGGTGGATGTGATTGCAGAGCCATTGGTCATTATCTTTGAAAACTTATGGTGATCGGGGGAGGTCCCGGATGACTGGAAAAAGGCTAATGTAGTGCCCATCTTTATAAAAGGGAAGAATGAGGATCCAGGGAACTACAGGCCAGTCAGCCTCATCTCAGTCCCTGGAAAAATCATGGAGCAGGTCCTCAAGGAATCAATTCTGAAGCACTTAGAGGAGAGGAAAGTGATCAGGAACAGTCAGCATGGATTCACCAAGGGCAAGTCATGCCTGACTAACCCAATTACCTTCTATGAGGAGATAAGTGGCTCTGTGGATGAGGGGAAAGCAGTGGACGTGTTGTTCCTTGACTTTAGCAAAGCTTTTGATATGGTCTCCCACAGTATTCTTGCCGGCAAGTTAAAGAAGTATGAGCTGGATAAATGGACTATAAGGTGGATAGAAAGCTGGCTAGATTGTCAGGTAGTGATCAATGGCTCCATGTCTGGTTGGCAGCCGGTTTCAAGCGGAGTGCCCCAAGGGTCAGTCCTGGGGCTGGTTTTGTTCAATATCTTCATTAATGATCTAGAGGATGGTGTGGACTGCCCCCTCAGCGAGTTTGCAGACGACACTAAACTGGGAGGAATGGGAGATACGCTGGAGAGTAGGGGTAGGATACAGAGGGACCTAGGCAAATTGGAGGATTGGGCCAAAAGAAATCTGATGAGGTTGAACAAGGACAAGTGCAGCGTTCTGCACTTAGGACGGAAGAATCCCATGCACTGCTAGAGACTAGGGACCGAATGGCTGGGCAGCAGTTCTGCAGAAAAGGACCTAGGGGTTACAATGGATGAGAAGCTGGATATGAGTCAACAGTGTCCCCTTGTTGCCAAGAAGGCTAATGGCATTTTGGACTGTATAAGCAGGGGCATTGCCAGCAGATTGAGGGACGTGATTATTCCCCTCTATTCGACATTGGTGAGGCCTCATCTGGAGTACTGTGTCCAGTTTTGGGCCCCCCACTGCAAAAAGGATGTGGAAAAATTGGAAAGAGTCCAGCGGTGGGCAACAAAAATGATTAGGGGGCTGGAGCACATGACTTATGAGGAGAGGCTGAGGGAACTGGGCTTATTTAGTCTGCAGAAGAGAAGCATGAGAGAGGATATGAAAACTGCTTTCCACTACCTGAAAGGGGGTTCCAAAGAGGATGGATCTAGACTGTTCAGTGGTAGCAGATGACAGAACAAGCAGTAATGGCCTCAAGTTGCAGTGGGGGAGGTTTAGGTTGGATATTAGGAAAAACTTTTTCACTAGGAGGGTGGCGAAGCACTGGAATGGGTTACCTAGGAAGGTGGTGGAATCTCCTTCCTTAGAGGTTTTTAAGGTCAGGCTTGACAAAGCCCTGGCTAGGATGATTTAGTTGGGGATTGGTCCTGCTTTGAGCAGGGGTTGGACTAGATGACCTCTTGAGGTCCCTTCCAACCCTGATATTCTATGATTCTATTAGTGGTATCAAGGCAGATTGAGTAGGGCTATATACAGCTTTAATTGCAAGCTCACACTGCAAGTCAATGAGTGATTATGTGAATCTGTATTCTAACTGTCCAGAGGAAAGAAGGTCTCTGAACATTATTTATTTTGTATTCTGGTGGTGTCTGCAATATTTGACGTACTGCCTACGCATACAGGAAGACAAGATGCCTACCCTGAAGAGCTTGCAATCTATGAAGATTGGATGTCCTCTGGTCTTCTAGGAAAGTCTATGGGTGCCCAGGTCCCCTTTGTGTCTTTGACTACTCAGTTATTAATTCTCATGTTCATTAAGGCTGTACTGGTGTGGTGTGTGTTTTGTGATTTCCAATTAAGATGCAGGTTGTTTTATGTGTGTTTGACATTATATAAAACTAACTTTAGAAACAGCCCGCTTAGATTAGCAAAATATGAGGTGTAGCCCAATGTTGATCACTATTTATGTGGATATATGTACGTAAGTGAGAGCAGGCTGTTGTTGTATTTTCAGATATCAACAGGACTTGAAATATCTATTTGTCTTAGACCATAGACAACTAATCTATTTGCTTGTAAAAGTGTGATGATGTCTGTAGTCATCTGCAGTGCAAGTAATACATTTAAAATAAAATCTGACTGTCATTAGAGATACACTCTCAGATCAAATTTAGTTCAAACTTTAGCCTATTGTAAAAATAAACTTTTTTAAAGGCCAAGTCCCATAAAAATGCTTGCATAAAATAATAAAATCTAATGAATTAAAAAACAACAAAAACAAATTACCATTCCTCTCCAGTGTTTGCAACCCAGACATTGCAGCAGTGTGCTAATACATGAGAAGTCAAATGTAACATTGATTGGAAACAGCCTATACACAAAAGGGAAACTGACTATTCCATTTTTATTTTCTAAGGCAACTGAATTGCAAAAAGTATTCAACATAAATTGTGAAAAGTGAATTAGATATTAAAGGCTTTTTCAGGTTTAATAAGTGAATTTGCTTCAGAAAAATATTAGTAGAGAATTTAGTTTTAAAGAATAATTCTTAACCTGATAATGTATCTCTTTAAAATTAGTATCAATATAATTACTAAAAAAATGAGAAGTTATTTTCACGTTCAGGAAAATATAGCCTTAAAAGGTGTTAAGACTATAATGGGATTTAAAAAAAAATTAAAAAGCTATAATATTTGAATAGGGCTTTAACTCTAGCCTGCCTGTTAACCAACACTGGGACTACTTTTAACTCAGAATGTACATTGCTACAACAGAAAAATTTGAGCTGTTCCCCCTCAACTGGTACATGTTACTCAACTTGCAAATATGTTATATGTAGCATTCCACATAAGCTGCTAAATTACTCTCTGGAAGGACTGTATGTGGCAATATTTCATTGTTTGCTTGATAATAGGCACTATAGGTCAGGTTGCAAAACCGTCTAAACCAGGGGTCTCAAAGTCCCAGCCCATGGGCCATCTGCGGCCCGAGAACCTCTCCACTGTGGCCCGCGGAGGAGAGATGCTGCCGGCAATGTTTGCTGCAGGCGCCACTCCTGCAGCACCATTGGCTGGGGGAGAGGGACAGAGATACCATCACTAGTCGTCGGGCAGAGTCAGCCATGGAGGAAGCATCATTAGTTGCTGGGCAGGGTCAGCGATAGAGGCAGCATCACTTTTTTTCACAATGAATATAAACAAGTCAAAATACCGAACACAACTATCTGATGCACACCTTGCTGCAATCCTGAAGGTTTCAACTGCTCAGTCACTGAGGCCAAACATCAACAAACTGACAGAACTGAAGCATTTCCAGATGTCTGGCAAGTGAAGAATTGTATAAAGTTGTATGGCAGTTTTATTATCTTTAAGAAATTTGAAAAAAAAAATATAAACATTTTATTTTCTGAACACCATCTTCAGTGACATTATTGGTCCGCTGGGAGGATTTGAGGACTGGCACTGGCCCTAAGGTCAATTGAGTTTGAGACCCTTAGTCTAAACTAAACTTTCTTGTTATCCCTTAAAATATTCTCCATTTGATCTTAAAAATGTCCATGCTTGGTCCCTGTGGAAGGGGGTATGTGTATGTGGGGGTGTCTCTTGAGTAGGTGAGTGTGTTAATTTTTTGAGAAGTTAGAGTAAAATCTGAGTGATTTCTAAATTATTTGAGGCTGACAAAATACTTCCAATATTTAAAATAAATTATCACTTGTTCACAAAAATGACTCAAATTGGCTGACCTCTGAAATTTTCATTCATATGTTTCTGACCAAGTTTGGTAGGAGATAGGAATTGTCTAGATAACAGTTTTGATAAGTGACTGTAAAATCACTTCTCAGTCTTGGTTAACATCATAATGGACTTTAAATATTGAAGATATAGCTAAAAAAAATTCTGGAACCTAATGATCTTTACCCAATTTGTAGCATACAATGTATATTTTCTCTGCCTGGATTTTGCTGGGATAAGTTGCATAATATAGTTTTATATATGTCTCTGAAAAATCCTTGACATAACCCACTAAAAATCCCTCTTCCCCCACTTTATTGGGAACAAGAGAAAATAATGTGGGTGGAAAAAATTACAGATCCTACCAAAATTTTTACTGCATTCTGTCACCTGTAAGTTCTAATCAATAAAATCCATGTTTTACTAGTTGAACTATATAAAATAGCCTTAGGTCAAGCATGATTTGTCATTAAATACATTTTAAACCCAGAATGTGATGCATGAAAATATTGTAAATATATAATGTATATTAGTAGTCTGAATTAATGGACAATGTTCATTTTGCTTGAATTTCCAAAGAACATCGTTAGTGATGATAGAGGATTTGGGGCCAGTCTGCCATGGATTGAGGGTCTGAATGGTAAGACTGAGTTTCTCGTAGAAGTTTCGTTACGTATTAGGTATACTGGATGGTGATGACGGGTGCAGATTTAAGGCTTTATGAGTGATTCTAAAGTAGACTTCCATATTTCCAGTTTTATATAGTTTCACTATTTAGCATTTCCTGGCTTTTTGGTGTGTAATTACAATGTTCTTATAAAATACCATTTGCCCCTCCCTCAAAAGTTCTTAATACAATTGGTAAATTCTTCAGTGGAAGTTATCACTGTGCATCTTTATATCCCTGAGTCTGTCTTAAGAAAGATTTTTGTCTGGGAAAAGGCTTTGCAATAGATCTTTACACTAACTCCTTCACAGTGCCTCAAGCAACATGCACCCATAATCTGAAAAAGTTATCAGGTCCTCTTACATATATAGCGGTAATCTTACTTATAGCCAGATTTAGTAAGGTGTGTCGTACTGGAGCAAGGCTTGAAAGTGTGAAACGGATGTGAATTTTCACCTTAGAAAGATTACAACTATTGGAAACTAAGGAGATGTGAAAAAGATAAAATAAAATAATTTTTAACATCCTTTATTTATTTAAAGTTGTTTGAAGAATTAAAATAGAAATAATAAATTCTCCCATCTCTACTTTGCTTTGTCTTGCCTTTCAGTCCCTCTTAATCTGCCTACAATTTCCTCCTTCCCTACTCATCTTCTGGTTCTTCTCTGCCAGGCAGGAATGCTGCTAGTGCAGCTTCCGCAGACTTGAGTTGCCCAGCATTGCAGTTTGTTTATCTACAGCCCTTATTATTGGTGCTCTGGTCCCTGATTCCCTGATAGATGGTCATAGAACAGATCAGACATGTTGAAAAGGTGGAGCCGTTGCTTGGGCAGCCCTTCTGATAACATGGGCAAAGGTCCAATACAGTAGTCTGCTCTGCCTCATAAAATGCAGACCAGGAGTCAGAAACTAAATTCTTGGTAATATAGAAACAGCATTTGAATGTTTTGATTATACAGATAATTTTCTTTAAAAAGCATTTATGCAAATTTTGGAAGACATAGGGGATAGGATATGGAGCATAAACAAGGTAGTTGCACAATAATGGTTACCATAGTTGCAAGAGGGGGTAGAGGGGAGAGAGAGAGTTCTCTCTATAATTACAATCCTTCCGTTTGCTATATGCCCAATCCAGCCTTCCTCTACTTCCCACAGCTCACTTTATTTGGGTCCTCCAGCATTTTGAAACTGAAATAATACTTTATACCAATCACATTGCTTTAAAATGGTTTTTAAGCTTATTTATTTATTCATTTATTTATTTTTGGTAATATTCTGCCATTTAAAATTAATCAGATACATTTGTCATATGCAGAAATGGTATAGAAGCTACGCTACCAAATAGCTGATGATTCGTAAATGCACAATAAATTATTTTATAAAAATACTTTAACTAGCTGCTTGTGTTTAATCCTTTTCTAGATTAATGACTGCATTCTTCTTGCTCCCCTTTTATTTTACTCTCAACTTAGCCTTGTGGGTGCGCACATGCATATGGATATAGATAATTAAAAATCACATATACATGACACACACATTGTACACACAGTCATCTTTCCAATGTTTCTTCGTAGTTTCTGTTTCCTTTATAAGTCATGGTTCCAGCACTGTTACAATTACTGCATCCAGTTTGTCGTCTTTCCCCTCATTCGCTAGCTTTTTTTTCTTCTTCAGTTTTTCTGGACACTTCTTTTTGCTTCCTCCCTACTATCTCCCAATGGTCTCTCTCCCTTGATCACTGGAAAGTTTTTGTGCCTTCCTCTGCCTCTGTTCCTCATCCCCTTCTCTATTGTTGATGCCCCGCCCCCCGCTCACTCCATCCCCCCTCCCTCCCTCCATCACTCGCTGTCCCCATCCTCCCTCACTTGCGCATTTTCACCAGACTGAGGCAGGGGGTTGGGGTACAGGAGGGAGTGAGGACTCCAGCTGGGGGTGTGGGCTGAGGGGTTCAGAGTATGGGAGGGGGCTCTGGGACTGGGACAGGGGGTTCAGTTGTGTGTGGGGGGTGGACTCTGGGGTGGGGCTGGAGATGAGGGCCTTGGAGTGCAAGAGGGGGCTTCTGGCTGAGAGGTAGGGCCAAGGAGTTTGGAGTGTGGGAGGGGCTCAGAGATGGGGCGGAGGTTGGAGTACAGGAAGGGTTTGGGGTGCGGGCTCTGGGCAGCACTGACTGCAGGCAGCTCCTAGGAAGTGGCAACATGTCCCTCTGGCTCCTAGGTGGAGGGGCAGCCAGGGGGCGGCTCCAAGTGCCACCCCGACCTGCGGGTGCCGCCCCTGCAGCTTGTATTGGCCACGCTTCCTGGAGCTGGCGCTTGGGGTGGCGCCTGTAGGCAGGGGCAGTGCGCGGAGCCCCCCCGTCCGCACTTCCACCTAGGAACCAGAGGGACATGCCAGCTATTTCCCGGGAGCCCTGTGAAGCCGGGCATGGAGACTGCCTGACCAGTTGTGGCTAACTGGACTTTTAGCGGTCTGGTCAGCTGTACTGACTGGAGCTATCAGGATCCCTTTTCGACTGGGCGTTCCGGTCGAAAACCGGATGCCTGGCAACCCTACCTAGAGTCAGGTGATCAATTATGTGAGAATTTCAGTTTTCATTTAAAAAAAAAAAAGTTTCTAGTCCTACATGGTTGCTGAGAAAACTTGAAAACATGAACCCTAAAGGCTCAAAACCCAGACAATAAGGAAAAATAACCTATTTTTTTAAATCCAGTGTTTTTTAAGCCAGTCTCATAATTTTGTGGGGGATGGGACTGCCTCCTTTTTTTTATGCTTGGGGTTTGTAATACTGCAGGGTATAGCAAATGGCAACAGTTCTTGGTCCACAGAAAAGTCACAGTTGAAATTAGACAGTATAACACTGACTAACTACTGGGTGGAGGCCAGTTGGTGTTGGAAAATTTAAGACAGCAGGAGCAGAATGCAATCCTGGAGGAACTTGGAAGCAAAAGATTTTGGTAATTATTTCTAAGGAGATCTTCTAGTACTAAGATAATTCATTCTGTTTATAATCAGGACCCTGTGCACTCCACAGCATAGTGGGACCAAATATTGTGGCAATAGCTCTGAAATTCTGCAGCAGCATTACGTTATTCTCTTGCTATAGAACAGCCCTCATTCCTATCCCCTCAATCCCCATGAAAAAATGCCCAGCGGTAGCTTATAATTTAAAATATTCATTGATGTAAATTCTGTTTATGATGATGATTTTCAAGAATGGGTGATTAATTATGGTCTCCAGGCAGTTGGCTCCACTCCCCAGGGGTTGGCTCCCATTATGTTGTCCAGGCAGCCCAGTTTAGAACTTCCTTGTCCTCACATGTGCCAGGGTAGGAGGGAAACAGTAGCAGACTTCAGCTGCTTAATTCCCCAGCTCTCAGGCCTCAACTGCTGCACTGTTCTCGTAAGTTGCCAGCCGCCATTTGTGTCTCCCTCTCCCTGGGCTGGTAGCTGGACGCCAGTTGTTGCTCCCTGAACCTCTTCTGCCTACTTCTGTGGTTCAGTGCAGGGAGTATGTATTCTAATCCTTTTAACTTCTTCTGTGGGGAAATCTGCTGAGCAAGAGGCAGTTTAGGTAGGTCATGGCATAAGAAAGAGGCAGAAAACAAAATGTCAAGTGTCTGGCTTCAGCAAAATTAATTCTGTCATCTTGGAAAAATGCCAAATTATGTAGCTGCAGAATTGTGAAGTCCAGGAGGCTCTGAGTGAGGTGAATGGGGGCAAGTCATACCTTTGATAGCTATAGATTCAGGCTCTCTGCAGATTTAGGTGGTGACACTACGTCTGTTTACATTTGATTAATATTTTTGAGGTTTTCTCTGCAAATGTAAGGACTAGAAACTCAATCCTTTTGTTAAAAAAACAAAAGCTGAAATTATGCAGCATAATTCTCTGGCAAAATCCATGGCCACAGAACACATGGAGTCCTGGTTATAAGAATCTATCTAGAAAGGAGAGGAGGGAGGGTTTAGGAGAGGAGATACTGGAGAGCATGTTTGAAGGTTTAGTGAATGGAGCTAAAGAAGAGAGAGATTGGTGGGGAAGCAACAATAATAGTGAGTTGGAAGGAGAAGAGGTTGAAGGATTAGAAATTTAAGATAGGGTGTGCTTCTGGGCCTGAAATGGAATAGATTTTGGGATGGGGGGAGGTAGAATGAACAGAGGAGCAAATAAAAGAGAAATAGGAGCTCATACATCCCACTAACTCTCAGTCTAGCTTGCATGGAGTGGTGGGAGAAGGCATTAAAGGGTGAAATTGAAGATGGAGATCATGGGATAGACAGAAGAGAAGACAGTGAACAATGGTGAAAGAAAGAAGAGCAGGGACAGGTGCATGGATATGGAAAAGCAAATGGAAGTGAAAATTCAAGAGAGACCTGCAGGAGGCTGTTGTAGGGAAAGTGAAGGTAAAAGATGCTTGTTAGCAAAGACATGGTAGAAAACAAAGGTTGGTAAAATGGCAGGATTCCAGTGGCAAAGGGAGATGACATGGAGCAGTACGGTAGAATTAGAGGACTGGCTACTATGAAATAGCTTAATGCAAAATAAAGGATGGTGGAATTAATTAAAACTGGCTTGACAAGGCAGCAGTGTAAACGAAATGGCAGAGTATATGAACCTTGAGTGCTGCAGATGAGAAAGTGGCAAGAAGCTGGAGCTCTGTCCCTCTGGCAGTAGTTGCAGTACAGGGCTGTGGGCTTTTATAATTGGGGCCAAGAAGTGCAAGGAGGAGGGCTGAGATGTCTGGTGCAGCTGCTTAGTCCTTTGGAGACAATGGGAAGGAGGGCAACAGATTTGGATTGTTAAATAGGAGCCTGATTGAGCAACTATTATTGGTGATGATCAGAGTGTTTTTGTGGGGATTGTGGGGGCTTTTATAACCTCTGTGGGGAGGAAGGCTATCTGCTTGGGATGCAGCTGCTTTCTCTGCTGTGGGTAGAGGGGTCTGCACTGGAGCTTGGTCCTGATGGGAACGTCAGAGGCAGTGTTTTTAACTGTCTTTTTAGCTCCTGAACTGGACAGGTACAGAAAAAGGAGTTTGACTAGAAAGTTTAGCACTTCAACTTAAAACAGTGTTCCTTGGCTGTGAAATCTTACAGCTGAGTTATAAAATCCTGTAAGCAAGGGTTTTGTAATGGAACTTCTGACATGCTTACCATAGTATCACAAATAATGCTACTATAATAAAAGTTTCACTAATGTGTCTGCACTTTGTGTTAAGAGAATAATCACTGTTGAAGAGAAGAAAACCAGATGTTTTTTGAAAATGGGAAAGAGTTCATACAAGTCTTACAGAATCTGTTTTCTAAACACAATCCAGCCGAGGCATTTTTCAGAAAAAGATCCATGTTACAAGAAACCATTGAGTGAGAATCATTCAAAAGCTGAACATTAGCAGATTTCAAACATTAGCTAGGAATATTTTTAAACATGAGGTCCACTAAATAAGCTGCAGCAGGGCCAAATTAGTTTTACAAATTAAAGGAAAAATCTTCAATTTATAATGACAATAAACTCTCATTTTTATTGCTGAATGCTTTTTATAATGTTACAATAAGACTACCGTAGTCTGTTAGTATGTTAAAGATAAAAAACAGTATTCTGCTGCCACTCAGTTAATTCCACAAGATAAGGACTTGTGAGTGCCACTGGCCTCAGCTGTATTGAAAATGTGTGAGCATAATGATTTCATAGAGATTTATATCTTGTTCCATGAACTGCGAGGAGGATCAGAATTTTAACTCGCTGGAAAAAAAAAGTTGTATTGGTAATTTCATCCCATTATGGCAGTCTGCCCTACCTCCTCGGTGAATGTTCTATTACTCATCTTGTCCGGTGAATTTGTATTTTTGTTTCTCCCCAGTTTTTGTGCCTTGCTGCCTCTGCTCGTCACTGATGTGACATCTTAACCGGTACTGTATCCTTGCTGCCAGTTATTTGATTCATATATCAGTGCTGCTCCCAAATTGTTTGGCATTGATTTCTAGCATCTTGTGCTTTACTTCCTCTCAGGAAACTGAGTGCGTCACTTTTACAGGAAGTTCAGTCTTCACAGGGCCTGATCAGTCATCCCACTTTCTACAATCTTACAGAGGGCAGACAAAAAACTAATGTTAACTTATTAGTAAAACAGTTTTTGTTTATCATTTCCATGCAATGAATCTCATGTATGAAAGGATTGCCAGGATGGATGAGCACTGTAATAGTGCAGTCAAATAAGAATTCTTTCTAGATCATTATATTTTTCTCTGGTAGAGTAGAGTAAATCAGAAGTAAGAAAACCTGCTTTCAGATGTGCTGAATATCAGATTGATCAAATCAAAGTTGTGTCTGCAGTTAAATGTCCAGAGACATGGCAGATAATTTATTTTTCCTGTTTGTTTTCAGTGAAAAATAACATTTTAAAGCATTTGAAACGTATCATGAAACAAGAGTTTATCTACATGCATTTTTTTTGCACTCCTTTAATTGTATCAGTTTAGAAACAGCTGTATAAGTCAGTACAAAAACTGTGTGGACACCAGCGCAAAGAGTCTATCTATTTTTCTTCTTTCCCCCACATACTTGTGCTTTTTGCACACAAAGTAAATATGTTGGGTGAGTTTCAGTGCTGCAACTCCAGCATATACCACACAAATAGCTGCAGCCCAAGGGCAGCAGGGACAGCCACCTTTTTACCATTCTGATGCCGAGCTGGTGCAGCCCTTGACATAACACAGCCGAGGGAGCTGCTCTGCATTATGACATCCCTACCTGGACTTGCTGTGCATTGTTCCAAAACCCAAAGCTGCCCTGGAGTCCCCATAGTGCTCTTTGCTATGAGGATCCACCTCCTATGCCTGCTCTGGCCCCAGGCATATCTGGTGCAATGGAGCTTGAGGGGGCCAATCCAGGTCCCTTATACAGTACCTGTGCTGAGGAATGTTCCTGGTGAAAGGACTCTAGTAGTGTACAGGGGCTGTCGTGGAGGAGAATTCCTTCCAATATGTCAGCATAATAAGTTCAAGAACATGCTGAAGAACATACCTCCCCATCTCTTGATCCTTCACCTTAGGAAATCCTCTAGTTGGGAGTCTCAAGGACACCTCCCCCTTCCAGTGTTCTCCTCCTCCTCCCTCCCCTGTCACCCACCCTCCCATCTCTCAAAATTGCAACTAGTCTTCTAGAAGAGGAAGACTGGATGTTAAAGCATCATGAATTGTGCCTTGTATCCCCCTCTCCTCCTTTTCCTATCTCTGCCCCAGGTCTCCATTTTATGTCTCCCCACTGGAACACAGTGTGGCTGACTTCCAGCCTGACGATCTGGAGTCAAACTCTGGCCCTGCATAAGAGGAAAGCGTTGTGCTGCTATTAGATCACTGTGCTGTTCCAAGTAATGCCTGTTTATTATCATCTGTGTTTCTCACAGTGTTAAGCTGACTGCTGACTTACCTTTGGTATTTCCATTGCATTTAAAAATTCTAGGAAATCGTTTAGCTATCTCCATATAGCTTTTTACATCTTTTGGATTTTTGTTTTGCTTTTGAGGGGCTTCTTACAATTGTTGTGCTTCTTTTTACCCCAGAAAAACCCAATCGTTCTGTCTGCTTCTTCTTCTGATACTGTCTTCTCCTGAATTGTCAGGTGGCTGCCACTATTTTCTCACGTGATCTTGTCTCCTCCACCACTCAGGTATCTTGTTTGAATAATGAAAAAATCAAGTCTCTTTCTGCTGCTTGTGGTTCCTGACCCCTTTGCTTTCCTCTTGTTTCATTTTCATTTCTACTGTAGGTTAGCTGCATCTTTCTCTGTCTTCTGATACATAAGAGACAAAACGAAAAGCAGGGAGAAAATTGGTGCAGCAAATGTGTCAGAAACACAGATCAGAGGATCTACTCCACCCCTCCCCCATTTTTTAAATTTGCACTGATGTTCTGTTTCCATTTCCCCTGCTCTCGAGGATATTTCCTTTTCTCTGCCTTTACTCTTTCTATTTTTGCACGACTTAGCGCTTTCTGAATCTTATTGTTAGGTCTGAGACATTGTGTTGGCTAATACATAGCATTATAGAAATGAGGAAAACTAAAATTGGAAACGGGGCCAAATTCACCCCCAAAGCGTAACTCTGTTGAAGTCCACTACTGACATGAGAAACAACTTTAGGGGTCTAAGTCTAGTATGAATAGCAATGGCAATGCAATCCTAGAAATCAAGGGAGATACAAATTTTAAAGAAGCTCCTGAATTTTTGCTTTGTTGGCGGTTTTTGGAAGTGTGTGTGCATGTATGTGTTTGTGAAGCCCCAGTCGTATGAAAGTTAAATATACAAGTCACACTGTGAATAAGCCTGATGATCATTTCTGCGGAGTGGGGAGTGTGAATGGCAGGAGTGGGGAGAATACTGACAACCCTGTGGAATGGTATTAGCCTGCCTTTACTATCTCCGCAGTCAGTCCTGGCAGAGGATGGAAATGGCTATTTTCCAACTAATTTTTCAACTGTGGTATTTTTGTTTGTTTGATTGGTTTGTGTGTAGGGTGGCTTTCACACAGGGTCTAGCTGATGGAATTACTGATGAGAATGAGAAACTCCACTCTCTCTTTGGGTGGGGTCATTAGTCCTGTTTTGTACAATTCTGTAGTGCAGCTTAGTAGGTGACAACCAGCAGCCGGTTTCCTGTCTTTGGTGTCCTCTGTTTAAACACTCTTTTGAGAGCCTCCAGGTAGAATAGTGGGGAGCATCAAAATTGTTCTAACTACGTGGTTTAGTATGTCTAAGTCTCATTGGACACCAGATGTAGAGGTATGACCATGTGTTGTAATATGTACTAATTACATGATTGCTGTAATTGTCATTCCAATCGCACAGTTTACTTTTTGGTGCCTTGTGGTACACTTGCCTTCTTTATAAAAGTATAAATCTAGAAGCAAGCTCTGTTTCTCAGTGAAACAGTTGATCATATTGGTGTGTTAGGATCTTCTATTAAGCATAAATTCAAGAATTTTCCTGTATACTTTTTGGGGTAAGTCTCTTTTAATCTATTACAAATATAGTCTTGATATTTGACTTAGAGCAGCGGTTCTCAACCAGGGGTCCGGGGCCTCCTGGGGGGGGCCGCGAGCAGGTTGCAGGGAGTCTGCCAAGCAGGGGCAGCATTAGACTTCCCAGGGCCCCGGGCAGAAAGCTGAAGCCCCACTGCATTTTGGGCTGAAGCCCAGGTCCCTGAGCCCTGCCACCCGAGGCTGGGGCTGAAGCCGAAGCCTGAGCAACTTAGCTTCAAGGGAGGCCCTGTGGTTGGGGCCCTGGACACTTGCCTTGCTTGCTACCCCTTAATGGCATCCCTGGGTTTAATATGCAGAAAACCAGTTGTTGTGGCACAGGTGGGCCATGGAGTTTTTATAGAATGTTGGGGGTCCTCAGAAAGAAAAAGGTTGACAACCCTTGACTTAAAAAATTTTCAGTGGTGCAGAAACTCACAGAAGAGCTTAATTCTGTGATTAGTGGATTATTTTGATCTATCATATGTGTACTCTCAAGCCCAGGGATGGGCAAACTTTTTGGCCTGAGGGCCACATCGGGGTACAGAAATTGTATGGCGGGCCATGAATGCTCACAAAATTGGGGTTAGGAGTGGGAAGGGGTGAGGGCTCCGGCTGAGGGTGTGGGCTCTGGAGTGAGGCCAGAAATGAGTTCAGGGTGCAGGAGGGGGCTCTGGGTTGAGGTGCAGGGGGTGAGGGCTCTGGAGCTGGGCTGGGGATGAAGGGTTTGTGGTGCAGAAAGGATCTCCAGGCTGGGACCGAGGGGTTCAGAGGGCGAGAGGGGGATCAGGGCTGGGGATGAAGGGGTTGGGGTGCAGGAGTGTGCTCCAGGCTGGGACCAATGGGTTCGGAGGGTGGGAGGGGGATCAGGGATGGGGCAGGCTGTTGGGGAATGGGAGGGCTTGGGCTCTGGCTGGGGGTGCGGGTTCGGGCTGGGAATGAAGGGCTTGAGATACAAAAGGGGGCTCTGGGCTGGGATCGAGGGGTTCAGAGGGCGGGAGGGGGATCGGTGCAAATTCCAGAAGTGAGCACATTTTCCTGATAAACTATCGTATTGTGGCTCAGAGAGGGAAAGCCAGTTTCTTACTGTAAGTAACTTGAGGCCTGGCCATTTAGGGCCTTGTAGCAACCGTGTGCATGTGTGTGTGTGTGTGTGTGTCTATAAATGGATTGACAGTTGCTGCAGTGTGCAAACCAGAGATGCACTATGTCTTCAAAGGTCTTCCCTGCTCTGGAGGTTGCTAGCTACTTTGTGCTCTGTTGAGAGCTTCCAAGTTGCCTTTAAAGTTAATCCTAGGTAGCAGCATAGTGTGGTTTAGCCTAAACACACACAAATGTGGATGATGGTGATATGATTAGCATTTGAGAAGGAACGAAAAACCTCTTGGCCAGTTGAAGGTAAGGAAAGGGCAGGAAAATATCCTAATGTTAGAATATTAAGACATGGACAATTAAAAAAATTGAATAGAATAATTCAGCAAAAGTTCATAACTTGCTATTTTTAATGAAAAAATTGAATAGGCATTTCTTAGATGGTGACTCCTTCAACATTTGAAACTCCATTTGAAGAAAGAGGATTCATAAATGGAATATTTAACATTATTTCAGTGGGAATACTGGTCAACTGTATGAATTTGTAATTCTCAACCTTTTCCATGGAATTTATAACTGCTTTCTTTTGGATATATCAAAGAATCATTTGAACAAGTTCGTGCTGCCCTTCAAAGGAGGTGCAGGATCCTGCAATACTTCCAGAGGAAGTGCTATAGGCATGCATACACATATTTCAGAATACCTCTGGCATCTGAAGAACTGGTTGCAAGTGATTGAGGAAATGAAGTTCCACAAAAGGTTCAAAATGGGATGGGAACCAGGCTGGATCGATTTTAAATAAAAGTAATTTAAATAACTGATTTTAATCATGATTCAAATCAGTAACCAGGAAACCTGGATTTAAATTGTCAATTTTAGTCCTGTTTTACATTTGTACTTTTTAGTTATAGCTCTTAAGAAAGATAAGATTGGTATAACTTGGTATTACCCTGTATTTAATCAATTAGATATCTTAACACACATTTATTCAGATTCTTAATTTTTATGGTATTTATTGTTAGAGAATGGTGACTACCACATTTCTTATTTGCTAGATTTTTTTTTGTTTTTTACTCATGATTTGGGTCAGACTGCATTTAGATGGAAATTTGAATTCAATTAAAATGCACAAAACAGTATTTTAAATTTGTTTTTTTAGCTAAATGAAACTACCTTAAATGTGCTAGATATATAAGGGGAAAAATCATGTTTTAATTAAGACATGTTTTGCATATAAAACAAACTGATTTATTAAACAAAGGAAGAATTATCTCTAGTGAGTGAATTGAATGGTCACCATGTCCATTAAGACTTTAGAACTAGTAGATCTCATCTTCTCACACTTAGTTTTGATTCATAGATTGGAAGAGGAAAACAAGTTTTCCTGCCTTCTCCCCCCACTCTGTTGGTTTCTCAACTTTGAATGAGCTAGTCATTGAACTGAACTAGCTGAATGAACTGAACTACAGTTAATGTTCTCCCTGCATCTACAGAAGAGAATACTTCTGTCAAAAGCTAGTTTAGCACTTCAACACACTCTGATTCCAGATGGTTAGCCAGTGACTTCCACCCGTTCAGTGGTTTGACTTTCTTTAAAATTCTTTAAAATTTCAAGTACCCAGCGAGTACTTGTACTGCTTGATATTGTTTTTTATATTTAATGTAAATTATTATAGATAATAAAGAGCTTAGGTCTTAACATAGGTTGTCAATTTCAGATTTAATTGTAAGTGGGTTTATTTTTATAAAGAAAAATGTATTTAATGTAAATAAAATTTGATTTTTAAATAATTTTTAAAAATATTTTATCCAGCCTGATGGGAACAGCTTTGTGACACCTTTTCACCTCTCAGATTTGCACACAATTGCCAAAGGCTGGTCTCCCTCTCCCTAGGTTGAAAACTGATGTTATAAAATGTATGTTTCCACTCCTATTATGTTTGGTGTTCTGTGGATGTGTTTTCTGACATATTCTAACAAACTGTTCTCAGTGTGGGTCTTGTAAAACTTCTACCAGCAATTTCACTAAAGTATTTTCTTTACAAAGAAATCCTGTTTCATAGTAATATATTGTATTCATTTTGAAGATGCTTCTTGTAAAACATGAAGACATTTCTAAAAAAAATGGTTGATGCTGTTAGTTGGTACTTTGTTTTCCTTCTAAAGTCAGCATGGTATAAAAAATTCAGTGTGAAAAATTGATTTTAAAAGATAGATTGTACCTTGATGGTACCTTATTATTTAGTTAATGTATGCTTTCTTTGATACAGAAGGTGCAGTATATGCTATTTATTTCCTAGAAAATATTCAAAAATAATTGCTGACAAAAGCCACTTCACAGGTTGACTCAAAGGGTTCATCTTGTAATCTGAATGTTAATATTCTAGATAGCTATGCAGAACTACCTATTGATGTAGTTTGAAGATTCATGTAGAGGCTAGTCAGGATTTTAGTTTGAAGGGAGAGTGGGGGGGGAGAGAAGGAGGGGAAACTACTGAGGTCTTTGAGTACTATAAGCTTTACTAAAATGATATGCTCATGGAAGGTATGAACACACTCAATTTGTAATTTTTAAAATATAAGCTTTTGTGCAACAGTCATTTTGAAATGTTGCCTTTAACATCAGGATTTTCTTAGAAGCAGTTGTACAGTCATCTTAGTTTTACTTTAAATAGAGACAATTACAGTTGTGGGATATTTTTTTTTAATAACCCATGGTTAGTTGCAATGGGTTTTTTCTCAAGACCAGATTTGTGTCATGAAGATGAGCAGGCTAGAAACTAGGGGTCTGACTTTTCACTGCTTTGCTGTTTGTCTTGTCATTTCAGTCTGTGCACAGTGGGTGTAAACAGTTACCATACAAAGCAGTGGAGAGCCAGTCCTTTGATGTTACTGGACCAAAGCAGGACCTTCCTATCTCCTAAAAGATGATTACCCCACTTGCTGTATTTAAAGTAGGGAGAAAAACAAGTAACAAGTACATTTTTAAATTGCAATAGTCCTTCATATTTTCTCAGTACCCTCCAGAAGACATACTTTTTTCTTTATTAAAGAATAAATTGCAGAAATCAGATCTCTTAGGATACCCACGTTAATTTTTTTTACATTACACCTCTACTCCGATATAACGTGACCCAATATAACACGAATTCGGATATAACGCGGTAAAGCAGCGCTCCAGGGGGGCGGGGCTGCATACTCCGGCAGATCAAAGCAAGTTCAATATAACGCAGTTTCACCTATAATGCGGTAAGATTTTTTGGCTCCCAAGGGCAGCGTTATATCGGGGTAGAGGTGTATTTAAAAAATGTTGCTCTAATGAGTATTGTGATGCCATGTCCTGAACCACTGAAAGAAGTGTTGGATCTTCTTTCTGGATAATAATCTGGTGACTCAGTTAATAAACTGGAGGACACTTTTCCTTAGATGGGCTGCTTGGTAAACTCCACATTGTGTTGCCAGCCTTGGAATTGTTTTGAAATGTAATTAGGCTGCTAATGAGCGGTCTCAGGTTTTCTTCCTCCTGATGTTGTCGTCATTTGACTCCCTTCAGCTCTGAGGAATTTTGTGTAATCTACATATATATTAGTAAAAAAGTTTGTGTAAAATCCCAAATGTCTTTACACAGATCTTTTTATGCTAAAAAGGGAATTTCCCTATGTTTGCATATATTTTCTCTTTAGATGAATAAAGGTTTAGTCACAGGTACAATAAATGTATATTGTAGTTTTCTAAATCTATCCAAATCATTACAAAAGTCATATTCTTTATGTGTATAGGGGTATGTGTTTATATGTATATTCAAGTAAGCCTTTTTGTGACCTTGACAACTGGCTTGCATTCAAAATCTGAATAAGAATGCAAATAATCAATTCAAAATTACCAAAAGCATAGTAAATGTTCAAATACTGGAATACTTTGTTACCATTTACTCACCTTACAATTAAATTATTATATAAAGTTGGTTAAATAACACAGTTACTGTATTAAGGCCCACTTTGTAAAGAGACTCATGACAGGGCAGCAGTGAAACACGCTAATAGATTATATGTTATAGCAATATATTGCCTTTTTATTGCTTTTCCACAGGCAGCAGATTCATGTATAGTTATTGCTAGCTACATTATCTGCTAGTTTTCTATCAAGAGATTCACTCTATTGAATCATTAATCCAGTATTTATCATTCTTATTGAAAATTCACTAGCGTTAGCACTGTATAAAATATTGATCTAAATTTACTGGTTTTGCTATACATTGAAAACATTTTAACCTAAAAAGCATAGTATTTCTTAGGACATTTGAAACTATTCATTGTGGATAATTAAAATTACAATATTTCTGTGTTGTGCAAGGAATTTTTTTTCCTCTCTCCTTCTTCCCCCCCCCCCCCCCCCCAAATGTCTTTAACATATAGTAGGTGACCAGTGCCATTCTGGTTTTAAGATACTGAATGTTCATACACCTGGTATTTGAAATTTTAATGTGTATTGCATTAGTTACTGAATATCAAGAATAAAATTTTTGCTCATACATAGAGTGTAAAATGAGGTCTTTTGTAGCAGCACGCGGCCTGTTTAGAATGATATAACAGACGCTGAATGTTCACATATCAAACAAAATGCCATCTTTCTGTAGAAAAGAGGTGTCAAAAAGTTTCTTTGTACCTTTAACGCATGTGATTATGTAGTACAAAATGCAGAGTTTGTAAAATTTCTTGAATATACAGGCAAAAAATGAATAATTCAAAACAACTCATAAGTTCTACATTCTATTGTATCTTTTATAACGCAGGCAGAAGATAGCATTGTGTTCCCAGTAGAGCTGAATTTGCACAAGTTACACCTCTGAAAATGCCAGATGGTCTATGGTCTACTTTTGAGAGCTGTCACATATGTAAAGATTTGAAAAAAGAAAGACAGCTGAATGAGAGCAGTGGATCATTAAAGGAAGAGTGAGGGTCCCTGGGTATCACTGTGTTTTAAGAAGCATTGTGTCATTTCCCATATTACTTTTTTTTTTTTTAAGATATACACAACCTTTTTTTTAAAAAAAGGTAAAATATTTCTGTTTTAAACCAAATGATTGTGGCTTAATCTTAGAACTGTCAAGTGCTTTTGTTCTTTATGCTAGAATGCAGTCCTATGGTTCCTAATTGGTTTCAAGTGTATTTTAACCATAAGATTCAAGTCTCCCTGGTGAAAAATTATCAATAAAGTTAAAATAAATTTAAATTGAGATAACTAATACATTTGGGGGTTTTATTCAGATTTGACCTACATATCATATGTGAATGCTGTAAAGCCAGTCAACTAAAAAATTGTATGTTAATGCTAAAAGGCTGAAGTAAGAGTACTTTGGGAACAGAATTATTAAAAAAAAATCCTTAGTAAAAATAATAATAAAATAAAGCTAAAACAAATAACTGAGTATAGCTTAGTTACCTCAAGACTTCCCATTCACCCAGAAATTGTCAGAAACAGACATAATTTTGAAGATTGGAAAATTTGTCAAGTTATTGTATTGTAATAAAGCTCCAAACATGCACAAACAATTGTAAGCCACCACCACCACCAATTTAGCTGGCTTGGAAAAGGTCATAACTGTCAATTTTAGTAATTTTGTGTCTAGACACACAGAATTCTTACCCTCTTCTCTTGTTTTCATCTATTGAGGAAGGTTACCCACTCCCTCAGCAACCTTAGGCGATTGGTGTGCTGCTGTAACACTTGGTACTATTGCATTCTAAGCAAAATGCTTACCAGCAGAAATTTGTGTGGGCAAAGCAAGTTTAGTTTCCTCTGAGATCTGGAAAGGATCACTTCAATTTTCCTAATTATATACATTAGAGATGGAAATGAAATATTGGGACATAATGGTTAGAGCAACTAGAAATTGAGAAGTAAGAATTCTATTTCTTACTTTGCTAATAGTTTGCTGTGGGACCATGGGCAAGCCATTTAACATGTCTCCGTTTCCCCATTTTCAAAATGGAGCTAATATCATTGGATAGTGGTTTGAGACCATTGGATGAACTTAGCCATATATGTGTACAGTTTTACTATTATGTAGGTGAAATTTATGTAGATTGTTCCCTAAAGTATATTTGTAATTCCCTGTCTAATCCTGTTTCAGATGGGTTCTTTCCAAGTTTTCCTTTCCCCAAAAATTGTTTCTAGACCTTTTTGTGGTTATGAAGACAAGTTTTCAGTGTTAACAGAATGTATAACAAGACTCTCCTGAGTCTGTAGAGAAGACAGCCTAAGTGCTGTGCTGTTGTTCCTAGATCTTCCAAGCTTCAAAACACGAGTCAATTTCAGTATTTTTATTCCAAACCTGCAGGCAACAGTGAAATGGTCAGGAATCAGGCCCGTTTCAAGCTGCTGCACTTGGCAAAGCTATTAGAGGAAGAAGTAACCAATAAACAAAGGCAGGGTGATTGGTAGAATAATAGAGCCTTCTTTACCTCCACCCCCACTCTCTCTCCATTGCTGCACCAACCAGGAAGCAGGCAACAGGTAGAGTAATGAAGGCCTGCCAACTCGACCATCAGGCAGATTCTGGAGGTGAGGGGAAAAAAGAGAGAGAAGCTCCTTGTCTCATATCTGAAGAAGAGCTCTGTGTAAGCTCAAAAGCTTATCTCTCTCACCAGCAGAAGTTAGTCCAGAAAAAGATACTACCTCATCTTGTCTTTCTAATATCCTTGGACCAACATGGCTACAACACTGCATACCTTTTCCTTTACAGCAGTGTGGGTGATTGGGTTTCAGGTGTATTGGATATACTAAATAAAGGCCGATACAAAATGGAGACTCCAAGCTGGGGACAAAACCTTTTTACCCCTCTCCTGAGTGAAAAGAGGACAGGGAGCTGGTCTTCTCACCTGGCAGTGTTCCTGGAGCTCTCCACTGTGTGCGTGTGAACCTTTCATCCTCTGAATTTTTGGTCTGCTCAGTCTTAGTAGGGTTAGACCTCCAGGTAGTATTTTAGTGTCTGGTAAATTTTTTAAGTCATGATCTAAAGGACCAAGAAAGGGGAGGTAGTTAAGTAATAGGAACAATTCCACTGTTTTCTATCATTGAAGCTTTGATCTTGAGTCAGCATAGTGAGGCAGGCATGTGTCTGAGATAGGCAGAAACATTCTGAAAAATGGGAAATGTATTTGTAAAGAGAGGGGAGAAAATAAACCACTATCCCTCATTTTTTTTCTTCTTCTTCTTCTTTTTTTTTTTATCACCCCTGCAATGTTCACTTAGCTATAGTAGCTTCATTTGGGATTACTATAGAGGAAAACAACATCTGGTTCAGGGGCACATTAAAATTATTCCCTGATTTCAATCTGTATGTTTTAGTATAATCTAATTGCAATTAGATGAAATGTTAATAAGAAATCTGATAAACTGCTTTCAGTATTATAAATCTGCTGTTGTGATTCATTAAATGCAAAATGGCTGATTTGGTGCCTGACTGAGATTTCATCTGGAAAAGACTGAGTCAGTGTCAGTATAGGGGAAGCACCTAGAAGACCTGTACTGGATAAAAGGAATGTGTCCACCCTTTGTTACTCAAGATTGGAATTTAGGGGTGTTTTTAGATTCTGCAGTGCTCATATATGTGCATTTGTGGCCTCGAGCTGGTGCTTTGTACCTGATCAAACCTCATTATGTCACTATAATGTGACTTCACCCATTTTAAAACTCCATAGGTATCAATTTTTTAAGGTAATGTGACTAGTCCAGACTAGGGACTAATACTTCTATTTAAAAACACAAACATTTTTTAAATTAAGAGCATAAAAAGCATATTTAAAAACCCTAACTACTCTTTTCCTTACATATAAACTTAAAAATCCTTGGAATAGATATTGTCCACAAATATTTTCTGCTGCTTTGAGATATTGTATGTCAAGTTTTAGACCAGAGAGAATTTTTAATCGGTCATAGACATCCTATTAATAGAACTTTATAACAAGTATTTGAATAATCTTAACCAGAGCATTGTGAACTTGTGTTAGTATGTCCTGGACACAGTTTAGGCAACTGTTCTTTTGACGGTTTAAATTTGTATCAGTTAGAATTTGAATTGATCCATTATAAACATTTTTTAAATTGTGACTTTGAATTGGGAGGATCTGATTTTTTGCATGGGTTGTTGGTTGCCAGACAAATAAGTTGGCATATTGCTTTTGAAAATACTGCGCCTGTAAGTTGAACCAACTGCCCCACCTCCCAAAGCCCGTGTTTTAGTTCTTCCTAAGAAACATTGGCCTTCACAGGTTTCAGCTCAGAATTTTGCTGTCTGTCTGTCCTCCCTTTCCTTGTCATCTGGGATATTTCGACCAGCCTAGCTGCGTTGCCTTCCTCCTATTTCACTTCTGTACTGTCATGCTTGTATACTCTCATTCATTCCCCTGCTCTCCTTCCTTTCCTCTTCTGTCTCATTTGCCCCATTATCTTCCCATATCCTTTTTACTGTTACCACATTCTAACTCCTTTTCTCTCCATTTCTGTATCTTCCTTCCCTTTCTTCAGCTTCCTGTTCTCCTTCTCTCTTCCCATTTCTTTCCATCTGCCCAGGTCTTCTCTCCTTTCTTCTCTGTTCTTCCTGCCGTCTCCCTCTAACTCATGCTGAATTTTAAACTTTCAGGGTAAGGACCATGTCTTATTCTTGACTTTGTAAGTGTCATATATTTATGGCATTATATGAATGTTTAAATTGTACTAATCTCTATAATTTTTAGTCTAGATTTTTTTTTTAATAATTTATACTCTTCCACTTTTTCTCTGGTCACTCAATAAAGGCAATAAATAGTTATGTTCCCAGTGAGGTCTCAGTCTTTTCAGATACCAGTTGACAATTGTATTAACTCTTTCTCTTTTTCGTTTTAAGCACAACCTCAACGCTTGCCTCAGCCAAATACTTCAGCATTGGAAAAGAGCGAGGAAGAAACTGGCAAGATACAGAATGGCCATGCAGGTCTGAGTAATGGAAATGGAATTCACAATGGGGTCAAACATGTAGCTACAGATAATAGAAAATGTTCAGTTCCTGTTTCACAAAAAATGCACAGAAAAATTCAGTCCAGCTTGTCCGTCAACAGTGATAGCAGCAAGAAGAGTAAAATAAGCTCTGCATATTCTCAAAAACCAGGTTCTTCTCCTGAAGGTAAGATGAAATTCTTATTATAAAAACAAACAAACAAAAACAAACAAAAAACCCCACACCAAATCAAACACAGACTAACCAAAGCCCATTTTCTCTCATAATTACACAATCAACTAAAAATAATTGAAGAGCATGGCTCATGCTCCAGAAGCAAATAGAAAAAATTATGATAAAACACAAGTTACTTCCCCAAAGGAAAATATTAAGTATTTGAAGGAAATTGAAGCAATAGTTGATTTCCTGCTTTCAAACATTTCTCTACCATAGTTGGATAATATTTTCAGACTGAATAGTTGCAATTCTAAATTGGCAGTGTCCTCACAAATACACCACAAATGATGTACAAGCATTGGTTTGGGAGATTAGTAAACATTTAATTCCTGTAATGGCAGATTCTCCCAGGGCAAGATTTGTTGCTGAAAATGTGCTGTTAGCAGATTTCTTGAGTTCCTGTGTGATCTGAACATCAGAAGTTAAAATTGGACCAGTGTTTTATTTTTATTTATTTATTTATTTATCATGCATCACACTATATTTAGTCTGTAAATAATTCGCATGGAACAATTGCTTCTTACCCTCTCTTCCCTATGCACAGCTTAAATGAATAAAAGTAAAATTTTTCCTTATGTTTAGCTGTGTTTATTTTTCACTGCCCACAATTACTCTAATGGCCCCAGAGTTCCTGAGCCCATTTTCAATTCACTGCCTTTCCATTAGTATTAATATACTCAGAAAGCTTTTCTTCTGCCTGTTACAACAGGAGCTACGCTAGAAGCTCTCTTAGTTTTATTGATGTTGAAGCAGGCTTTCATGCACTGTTGTGGGGGGGAAGGTGGAACAGGCTTAAGCAGTCTGGGAACACAGGTAAAAACACAGAATCGTAGGGGACAGGGACTGGGGGGTAATTTTGTTCAGAGACATGGGGAAGACTCTCATTCTGGATGGGAGGAGAGGAGGCATAAGGAGGATTAAGGAGAAGAGGATCAGAAGATATGTACATATCAGGCCTAAACCAAAGCCTGTTACAGCAGTGGAATGATTCCCTTTGACTTCAGTGGCCTTTCCTTTTGAGTGAAAATGTGTAATTACTTCAGGGGTAGAGTCACTCATACTGGTACTGTGGGGCTCATTCTGGTTACTGTGAATTTATTTTCATATGATATTTTCAACTACTTGCTATTATTCTCTGGTTACCCTCTCATTCTTTTCAAATTTACTGCCAAATGCACCATCTTTTGCTTTGCTAGACCCCTCTACTGCTTTATTTCATTTTAAATCCACTTCACCTCCCTACCCAATATTTTCCTCATACTCACTCATTTTTCATATTGTCTTTTTATGTGGCTCATGTGGACTGAACATTGCTGAGTTTAGAAAATCCAGACTCTTAAAAGGATATTTTACTATTCCTACAAACTGGTGCTCCTGTTGGTGGGTAGGGAAAAGTGTACAGTGTGAATTTGTAAGACTGTAACTGCTACTTAAGAAAGTCAGGTTATTGGCGAAAAATGAATCATGACTGGTGTTCAGGGGAAAACTGACTGCTAAGAGAGGCAAGTATAGCTATAAATTCCAGTTCAAGATTTAATGCCAATCGTGGGACTAAAAGTCACAGTCATATTGGCATGATAACAAGTACACTTTATTGACAACCTCAGCAAAGAATGAGGTTAGATATTAAATTATTCTCTTATCCCTGGCGGTGGTAACCCTGAGTCAAGATTGAGGCACATTCACGGTGCACATGAGGAAGTTTGCTCTACTTCTGCCTGTGCTGTATAATTCCAGAATTACTACTATTTGAAAGTCAACACACTGATACAAGTGAAGAAACTGACTCACCACTTATAAACACAGAGGGTGTCAATTTTTTGTTGTTCAGTTTGACACCTCCAGGTTGCTTTTCAAAGATGCTAAACACCTGAGTCTCCACTTACCTAATTAAGATTGTGAATGCACTTATCCCCTCTGAAAACCAGGTTCAGTGTGTCTCAAATTGGGCACTCAAATTAGTGGATATTTACCATGCAAAAAAATAAAAGCTTGCATCCAGTTGTTCTTTTAACTTCCCATGTTTGCAGCGAGTCATTGGCATAGCTGAGAACATAATCGGAAAATCCTTTCTCTCAATTCTATCTTCAACAGCTAATTGTAAATCTTCAAAATAAAATGGGCAGAGTATTACTTTTTTTTAATTTAACACTAAACAACAGCAATTCAGGCCCTGAAATCTCTTATGAAGCATTGTCTTGTAACAAGAGTCTTATATGCAGACACAACTTCTCAGTAACTTAATTCTCTCTTCAAAATCAATTACAAAGCAAAATAAACCCTTCAGATGTGTGTTTAAATTGAGTCCTATTTTCCCTCCAGTCATTATGCTCCCATTTCTTGCCCCAAATGAAACTTCAGGGGATTCCCTGTAGATTTGCTGCTTTGTAGTTCAACATAGACCCTCAATACATTGTAAACACACATAGAGCATGGAAAGTTTCAATAATGACACATACTGTGCTGTGTATGCTTAGAAATGACACTGTATAGTTAGGATTGGATTGTGCAGTTTGCACAAAGGCCTGTGCAGGGGTGGCACAGAGCAACACTGCCTATGGGGCAGCACCAGAGAGATCCTGCCTCAGCTATGCATAGTCTGTCTCGGGGAAATCAGGAGTAAAGTAAGTCCTGTCAGCCTTTTTTTTTTTTTTTCCTAAACACTCCAAGTCGACTGAACAGATCAAATAGAAGTGTCCTCCTGCTTGCCCCTTGCTTCCTCTATTGTTTACTCCCCAGAGGGAGCAAGGGGCAAGCAGGAGGACCCTTCTGTATGATCCATTCGGTGGACTTCGGGTATTCTTTAAAAAAAAAAAGGGGGGGGGCAGAGAGGGCTTATTTTACTCCTCTTAGTTGTAGGGATCTCCCAAGTAATTTTGGGCTTAAACAAATGAGCTAAACTCTACCTGACAGGGCTTAGAATATAAAGTAATTGTTCATATGTGAAAACATGTATCTGTATGATATATAAAAATTACTATGGAACTGTTAGCAGGTTAACTTACTGTTTTCATTGTTTGCGTAATTCTGCTTGATACAGTTGTTGCTTCACTTCATGTCACCATTCATAAGTTGAGGTAATTTCTTACTCAAGTCCCGTAAATTAAAAATACAGTACACTCCCTGTATAGTCAAATATAATACTGTCATGTATAATCTCTAGATACAGAATTATCCAACAGCTAAAATTGGACATGTTTAATTTGGTGCTTAATACTACAGTTTTTGGAGGTGAGAACATTTGTATTGGCTCTGAATAGTTTGATCTAAGACAGCTGCTGAAATTGTTGCTCAGGTTCACCTGTTTTCAGTTTGAGTGCAGCATAGCTTTATTGTGTTGTAATTAAACTGTATGGAAGTATCAGGTGGTGAATACACATCTGTGAAAAATGTTACTTTTCTCTTCCATAACTTGGTTTATTCTGCATTGTGGTCCTATGGTGGACACTTCTGCATCTGTGTCAAAAAATAGGATAAACCTGCTGGCAACTTTTTTCAGCACTCAAGTAGTTTACTCTGCTGGAAGTGGAGGTGGAGTTCTGGAGACTGTTGGTGATGTTTGTATTAAGTCCTTATTATGCAGGAAATATTCCTCTTGCCCTCTCATCACTCATTTTGTTGATTAAACCCACAAGTGGACACACTGGTACTGGTCATTTGAAATAATGCACAGGGAATAAATCACCACTTCAGAAAAGAACATTTATCTAGAGCAGTGGTTCTCAACTTTATTTGAACATGCTCCCCTTCTGTGTGAAGGCAGAGCTGAGAGTGGTGGCTGCTGGCCGGGCACCCAACTCTGAAAGCAGCACCCTGGCCAGCAGCAGCGGAGAAGCAATTTCAGCGCTGTGGCTGGCAGTGGCACTGCCTTCAGAGCTGAGCACCAGGCCAACAGCCTCTGCTGTGCCCATCCAGCAGCTGCCGCTTTTGAGCTGCCCAGCTCTGAAGGCAGTTATGAAAATGTTACTCTTTTGTAACTTCTTATAGAAGGCTAGTTTGCTTATGATTAATCAAATGCATATTCAATCTACTTTAACTATATTCTAAGTAACAAATATAGTTAAACATACAAATATATAGGTTCACACTCCTCAGTGCTGTAACTAACATTGTACATGTATACACCTAGCAGTGGTGTGCACAAATTTTGAGCATATTTTCTAAAACCTTTTCATATTGTGAACCATATCTTTCCTAACAAAGATATTGTCTTGTGAACACCCCCTTCTCTCTTGTGCTCAATTGACAATCACATCACAATGATAGCAATTGTTTATGTAGAAAAGTAATGTTAGGAAATGTTTGTCAGGTCAGGCATATGAGGCCTGGCTACTGGTATCACATATCCAGTACAACCTGCCATGCGTTTGAGTGCTTGGCGATGGGTGGGGGAATGCCAGCTACCTATTGGACGTTTTTGGACAGTGCTTTTCATTCCATCTGGTGCTGCTGTCTTGCAGCTAGTTCTTGGTTGAACAAGGCCTGAACCAAATCCCCTATGGAGAAAACATCAAGAGGCTGGTACTGTAACTCAGCTGTGCCCTCTGGCATCTCCTGCAACTGTGCTGCCTTCAAAACATCTTGGGCCTAGTCAGTACTATGGAGAGGAGAGCTCTGGTTCCAAGTGTTAGTCTTCTTATTTTTTTTTATTTCTGCCTAGGCATACACACTGAAGGTTCAATGGATGCCTTCTTCAAACTTGCTTGTTGGAATGTGAGGACAATGTGCATGGGCATGTCAGACAATCTAGAGGAGGTCATTGACTCTAGGAAATTATGCTGTCATTGACAGAGAGCTGGAGAAGCTTGGAATCAACATAGCTGCTTTCTCTGAAATCAGACTAGCTGACACAAGATGCATGACACCTTTTTCTGGCATGGAAAAAGCAAACAAGATCACTGTGAACATGGAGTGGGTGTTGCAGTCAAAAACTCATTAGAACCCACAGTCAAATGTGCCCTTGCAGCATCAGAACATATCATATCACTAGAAGTATCTATCAGAGGTAGCTTTGCCAACACCACTAGTACAGGAAATGTTGGTTTAATCAATTGTAGTTACTCAGCCTGCAGAAAGTGTGTGTGCATGAGTGACAGGGATGGCACAGGAGTGGTATAATGTGCAGGAGTGGAAATGGCAGGGGGAAGAGGACAAATGTGGCTTATAAAGAAGGAGAAGGGCTGGTGTAAAGGGGGGGAAATATCACATTAGCAAGGATAAATGGAGGAAACTCAAAAAGGGATCAAGGTTGCAGTTCGCTGAAAGGGAGTAAAAATGAGTCAGAGAGACAAGAGTCCAGGGAACCCCAAGGAAGAGGCTCCGGTGAGCTTTAGGAAGATAAAAATCCAAATGAACCATGGACTGGGAAGAATGCAAAGATAATTTAAATAATAGTAATGACAGAAAATGAGTTGTTAATGAAAGAAGAAACCATGCTCTACTCCATACCATCCGCTGCAAACACAACAGAAACTCTCAAAGGGTAAGACAATACTTTGTATCTCTTGAAAATGTAATTTTTGAGCTACAGCTCAGAACTAAAGCTTTTTTGTTGGAAATATAGTAACTTACCTAGCTGAAGAGGGTGATGATTAGGTGGTATGTCACAGTGGTGACCATTGCATGCTGGGTTGACTCATTTTTTCCAAATACATGAATACACACTTGCTTTTACTAATTGAAATAGCCACACTGAAACTAAAAATGTTAACTTCTGTGTTAACTTTTCTTATGTTGATTCAGCGAAATAGTCTTTTGTGCAGATTGTTGGCAGCATTGTATTTCTTCTTGTTAAAGTAGCATCTCCATTACTGGAGGTTTGCAACCATGGTAGCCCATTCTGTATGGTCCTCTGCTAATCTTTTTGTGGATGAGTAGTACTGCATTTAACATTGTATTTAGTGTTCTTTATACTGATATTCCCAGATTGAGCTGTGCAGAACTCTTGCTTGGGAGCGCTGACTCTCTTAATTGTTTTCAGTTACTACTACATGTGGATAGGTTCTTCTTTGCAAACATACACTTTGAGGCCTGTATAAACAACTGGAAATGAGTAACTAGGTGAGAGTATAGCCAGTGCCTCTAAAAGCCTTTCGCTACATAGGTAAAGGAGACATCAGTATTCACTGAGTAGACTTGGAAGGAACAGTGTCCAGGAGAGATTGGAATTAATGCCGAGCTGCATCATTGCCAGGGAATAGGTGGTGAAGAGGAACAGAGAGCAGATCAGCATGTACAGGGGAGCAAGGGAGAAGAGAACCAAGTAGCAAGAAAGGATATGTAGGGGGATGTCAGGAGACCAGGCAGCAGAGAACCATGTAAAGAAGAAAGAAGGGAAAAAAGAAATGGAATAGATAGGAGGCAAGACATTTATTATATTGACAATAACTAAAAATATTTTCTATTGCTTTTCAGTCGAAGCAATTGTTATAGTTACAGTAGTGATGTTATTGGAGGGTTGCAGCCAGAGAAATTTGTGGGTGGAGCTTGACCCACGGTGGTAGCCCAGACTTTAAAGGAACACTGCTGGTGGTGGCTCTGGTCTGATGAAAGAATGGAAGTACAAGTGGCTGAGAAGATCATGTTAGAACAGTTCCTCTAAGTTTTCCTGCCCAGAGTATAGGAATGAGTATCCAGACACTGATCAGAGACTGTGAGAAGCAGTGACACTGATCAAGAGCTATATGCTGACCATTGGGCCTGCGGGGAGGGGTACTCAGCCCAGCCACAAGCAACTCAGTTGACTGGAGGAAGGGCAAGGAGGGGTGGTGTGAGAGAAACCTTCACATCTAAGGGGAGGAAGACCAGCTGAGCAGAGCGCCTTCAGGTATTAATGCTTATGGAGGGATGAGTAAGGAAGGAGGTTCCAGCCTGGTAAGAGTCTCCTTCACAGGAACACTGTTGAATCTGAGAGCACAAGCAGCCGAGACCCTTCCACTCTCAGGTAACTGCTTTGTGTGTGGGCAGCTAGGCAGTTTCTGACAGGTTTTCCCAAATATGGATTGCAAATATGGGTGGGTCTGTGTGGCAGAATCCAGCGCCCGTAAGAAGAGAACAGAAAAAATGGTGGTCCCAGTGCAAGTTAATGGGATCAGGTCCAAGGCTTAATAGACTCAGAGTGTAATCAGATGATGGTCAAGAGGATACCAGGCTAGCATCAAGGGAGAGCCATTAGGTGCCACATTTCCACTGTGCATCCTGGGGGATATATGCCTCATACCCCACAAGGTGGGTGTAGGTAACAATTCAGAACCACACAGACATGGCCCATGTGGAGGTGACCACGAACCTAGCCTACCCTGTTATAATTAGGCAGGACTGACAGTTTTGGGGAATTGATAGAAGTGGGCCCCAGGAAGGCCCTGGAGGAAGAAAGTGGGGAGTCTGTGGACACAATGGGAAGAGACCCATTTATAGCAAGACCTGGAACGATCACAGGAAGCACTTCACACTTATCTTATAGGCACTCCAGGAAGCCAGTCTGACAGCCAACTCTACTAAATGTCAATTGGCCAACCATAAAGTAAACTTCCTGGGATATATTGTGGGCAGAGGGTGGTTACTCCCATTGGTGGTGAAGGTGGGAGGTGGTTACTCCCATTGGGAAAGGTGAAGGCCTTGTCAGAATGCCCAATTCCTTTTAGAAAGAAACAAGTATGTCGCTTGCTGAGGCTAGCGGAATACCATAGGTAGTTCATCTCCTACTTTGCCACAGTTTGTGCCCTCTTAACAATCTCCAAGGAAGATTGCCTCACCAAGAAAAATCTGCTGGACTCAAGCAACTGGCAAAGCCTTCTAGGTATTAAAATGACTGACCCAGGAACCTGTTTGGTTTCACCCCAAGTTCTCAAAACCTTGCATTTTGCAAATACATCTGACGTTGCTCTTGGAGCCTTACTGTCACAAGAAGTGGGGGAAAAGGTGGAACATCCTATCCTTTATCTTAGCAGGAAGTTGCCCCCCCCCCCAGGAAGTTGCCTATTCAGTGATGGAGAAGGAAGCCCTCACGCTAAAGTAGATTGTAGGTGTGCCTGTGGGGTCACACATTCCAGCTGGTGATTGATCATACACCCCTACAATGGCAACAGTCTGTGAAGAACCACAACTCAGAAATACTACAGTGGTATACATCTCTGCAAACATATTGCTTTAAAGTGCTACATGCAGTTGGCAGAGAGAATAAAAATGCAGATTTCTGTCTGTCAACACAAGTCCACCTGGCAAATCCAGAGCTGAGTGGAAGAGTATATGAAGGGGTTTTCAGACATTATGCTAAATCAGAGCAAGGCATGAGGAGCAGTACTAGATCAGGGAGGCCTGCCCCTCAGCAGGTGGAGGAACAGTTTTTAAAATGGTTTTGGTAGCCCAGGGACAGGGGGATGGTGTTATAGACCAGGTGTTATAGTGGGAAAAGTGAATACAGCATTGGCATGGCCACTCTGGAAACTGTGATCCATATTCTCTCCCACCCCGCACACACTAGGGTTACCACTTGGCTGGTATCTGACCAGCCTGGCTTTTTTTATATGGATTTGCCAGTTGCCAGAAAAATAATTTAATCTGCCAGGTTTTTATTTTTACCTGAGTCTAAAGATTTGCATTATCAACACAATACACTGGGATATCTAATGTTAAAAGTTAATATCCAGCTACAGATGCTGCAGTGTTCCCACTTCCTCAGTTTAAGTGATGACAGATCAAAACTGTTGAAAATACAGCAGCTGTCTGCCCACTACCAAACCTTTGGACTGATGAGTGGAATCACCTCAGTGTTGAAGTGGTTAAAAGTGAGCTTTGCATTAGACGCAACCTCTGCTATTCCTGTCTGGAATTCTACGATGCTGCCGTTAAAAATAAGAAATGGCTAGAAATGGCAAAATGAAATGGTAAATACAAATTCAAGAAATAGATTCAATGGATTTGTTTTATGTATAAAGTTCCAGAGCGTTCACATTAAAGTGTATAGATAAAATATAGACTCAATGCAGTTTGGGAAAAATAATCTCAATGATGATGCACACAAACAAAGCAGCTTGGATAAATAGGATCCCAGTGTAAAAATAAAAAATGGAGTTATCAGTCTTCTCTAGATGTGTTCTCTCTCTAGACACTATAACTGGCTGTTGAGTGGGAGGCGGGTTGTGGATTTGTCTTGTGGTTAAGTTGCAGCGGGCTTCCCTGGGGGGGTGGTGTCTTTTTTTTTTTTTTTTTTTGCATTTCAAAGGTGGTAACCCTAACACATACCTTTTGACTGGGGAACCCAAGAGAGGCCCTGAAGCAGAGGACTACACTGATATTGCTGAGCCTGTGACTGTGCCCCAAACAGAAGAGCCACAGCCCATTAGGAAGTGACCTACAGGGATGTGCAATTTGGGGTGGACCAACAAGTGGTGTGGACACTGGAACTCCCCTTCAGGACCCTGGGTTGGGACCCAGGTCCCCCTCTATTCATGACAGAATACCAAGGGGAGGAGAGAGGATACACTGGAGGGAGAGGCATGCTGTATACAACCCAGCAGGACTCCATCTAGATCAGTGTTTCTCAAACTGGAGTCACCGCTTGTATAGGGAAAACCCCTGGTGGGCCGGGCGGGTTTGTTTACCTGCCCCGTCCGCAGGTCCAGCTGATCGCAGTTCCCATTGGCCACGGTTCGCCGCTTCCAGCACCTCCCATTGGCCTGCAGCGGCGAATCGCAGCCAGTGGGAGCCGTGATCAGCTGGACCTGCGGACGCAGCAGGTAAACAAACCCGCTCGGCCCACCAGGGGTTTTCCCTACACAAGCGGTGACCCCAGTTTAAGAAACACTGATCTAGATTCTAGACCAAGGCAGGGAGGGGATAGCTCAGTTGTTTGTGTATTGGCCTGCTAAACCCAGGGTTGTGAGTTCAATCCTTGAAGGGGTCATTTAGGGATCTAGGGCAAAAATCTGTCTGGGAATTGGTTCTGCTTTGAGCAGGGGGCTGGACTAGATGGCTTCCTGAAGTCCCTTCCAATCATGATATTCTATGACAGGAAAATTCTGGAGCCATTGCAAGGCCCGCTGGCTGTCAGACTATCAGGGCCTACCAATTACAGTAGCTTTGGTAGCTCTAAGTATTGGTAGTAGGATAAACAGAGGGAGGGAATACTGCAGATTCCAAGGTATCCTTATCTACTTTAAACTGGCAATATTTAAAAATTGTATCATTTTCCTTATCAGATTATGTGTTTCAAGAGCTCATATTCTGGGCCCTTGTGAAAGCTTTCTTTTGTTGCGCAAGGTTATATGCCTGTTTGTTTCAGGTAGCTTTTTAATTTCCCTGAAGAAGAGAAATGACTTTTGCTAGCTTTTAAAATGCTTATACTATCATGTGTCTTCTCATGTTTTGCATTTTTATATTTTTTCCCCAAACTAGGGAGAACGGTGCTGTGTATGTGGCCCGTTTGTATTTTTAAAATTCTAGTTCAGTATTTTGCTTAGGAATATTGAATATTTTCAAGGTGGTGTGCACAGCAGCTGCAGAGGGGTTTGTTCACATAGATAACAGGGTTTATGCTGTTACCTCTTGAACACCGCTCTGTAAATGTACACCATATCTCTATTTAATTTAATTATTATTATCATCATTATTTTACTTTTGCTCAGCTGGCTTCTCTTCAGCTTGTCTCTTGTTTGTCTCAGACTGCTGTGCTGCTTTGGTTGTGGCCTGTCTTTTCTGACAGTGCTCAGTGTTTATCCTTGGCTTTCCCCAGGTCTGCTCCTCCTATCTGCATGAGACCTGTAACACCTGCTGAGACTTCTGTTCATCTCTCTGTATGGGCCTTGAGCAAACCCCTGCTGAGGACCTCAACTGCCACTTTGATTGCGGTTTTGCCCTTTTTGATTCTTGCTGCGAGACAGCAGAGTGCTTGGGAGATTTGTTTTGAGTTGTCTGAACTCTGTGAATATAGTAAGCTAAAAAGCTGACCAAGGTCAGCATTCTGCAAGTGAGCTTATTTACCATTACAGACATGAAAACCTTTTATCATATATGACCTGCCTGCCTGGTATGAAAGCTTATTGGGTCAGTTTGTGACAGGTTAGTGTCAAGTATTACAAAAGAAGCAAAGATCAGCCTGTATGTGTGTTTTTTCTTTATGTGTTGGAATTTAACTTTGGCTGATCTTGTGCCATTTAGATGGTCATGTAATGGAGCTCTTAAAATCTATTTGTTATACAGATCTACCCAGTTTAAATAAAAGAAGGTTTCAGAGTAGCAGCCGTGTTAGTCTGTATCCGCAAAAAGAACAGGAGTACTTGTGGCACCTCAGAGACTAACAAATTTATTTCAGCATGAGCTTTCGTGAGCTACAGCTCACTTCTTTGGATGCACCTATGTTCCATTCTATGCATCCGAAGAAGTGAGCTGTAGCTCATGAAAGCTCATGCTTAAATAAAAGAAGTGGGTGGAGATAGCAGAAGGGAAGCTAACCTGAGTAAATACTTGTTTCAAACTTTAATATTTAACTTGGATACTGAGTAATTGTTAATGGGTATAAAGAAGATGAAAAATGTTGTGCTAATACTACTATTTATAATAATTATTGTGACCTTTAAAAACAAAATGACATTAAAATATATAACTAAAAATGAGGAATGATTTGACAAACTTTGGTTATGGAAAGTTAAGTTTAGGCTGCAAGACTTTACCCTAACTTAGATCCTTGCTGTTTGTATGTAGCTAAAGTTACTTTTTTTTTTAAAGGAGTTATCATCCAATTGCAGCAATGTGCTGCATGTATGCAACCACTAAGATACTGAACACTTTCTTAAAAGAAATATTGATAAAGAAAGGGACCATTTGTTTTCAGAAAGTATAGTTCAAATTGAGAAAGAGTAGTTTTTAAACCAAAGTTTGCTGTTAAATATAATTTTTGTGGGAGCCCTGGTTGAGTTTTGTTCATTTTTGGGTCTTTTGCTCCCTAAATTGTGAGGAGTGAACCTCTCATTTGGAAAAAAAGATAGTAAGAAATTAAGACTGCCAGGTCCAAACCTAGCTTGGATCTTTGCCATTCAGCAGTACACAATTTCAATCAAGTTAAGAAGCACTGATGAGTTTGAAGAAAGTCCTTTACATCCTCATCTGGAAGAATGATAGAAGTTCATGAATAATTTCCCATGAATAATGTTCTCCACAAATTCAGAATATCTTTTGCTTACACAGGTTCCATAAGGAGATCATGATTTCCTCAAATGCATTAATTTTTCAAAAGTTTTCAGCAACATTTTGCAATTTTTTTAACACTATGGCTTGCTTTAGAATAGTTTGCTGTGAAAATTTTACTCTAGAAAATTCAAGCTATTAGTTGTTGTTTCTGTTCCCAGACTAAATGAGCATAAATATTATAATTGGGAGGGAGGGAGGAAGAAGCCATTTGGGCCTTAAATCTCTCAAGGAAACAGCTGTTAAACAGATTACGGCGCTTAAAACCTGTATGGGTTTTGCCTAAGGTATCATTTATAAGCAAATTAAGCTACTACAAAATATGCATTGGTTGGGTACAACGTTTAAATGTTAACCTTCTCTTGCCAAATCTACAGAAAGTAACTCTGTGCGTATGCACTGTCTGAGCTGCAGAACCTTGACTAGCTTGTGGTATTTATTGCCTGTTTGCTCTGACACTGACAAGGAGTTTTTAGAACCCTGTCCAAGAAATCTTAAAATACAGGGGGATGTTCCAGAGGACTGAGGGGAAAAAAAAGTTACTAGTGTCCTAATAGTTAACAAAAGCTCAATGGAATGACCTGGGTAACTTCAGGCTGGTTAGCCTAATGTTGATACCAGGCAAAATCATGGAAAGGCTGATTTGGGATGCAATTAGTAAATAATTAAAGAATGATATAATAATTAATGCCAATTGACATGACTTTAGGGAAAATAGGTCTGGTTGAACTTGATATTGTGTTTTGATAAGATTACAAGTTTGGTTCATAAAAGGAACTACGTCATTCTTAGTCTTCTGTAAGACTTTGTACTACACAATAATCTGATTACGAAAACAGCACTATTCAAAATCAATGTAGCGCATGACTAACTGATATGTCTCAAAAAGTAACTGTAAATGAGGAATTGTTGTCCAGCAGCAGTGTTTGTTGTGGCATCCCACTGGATGGCCCAATGTTCTTCAATATTCTTTTCAACGATATGGAGGAAAACACAAAATCATTGCTAGTTTGCAAGAGACTGTTGCAGTAACATTGATGAAGTACACCTCTACCCCGGTATAACACCACCCGATATAACACAAATTCAGATATAACATGGTAAAGCAGTGCTCCGGGGAGAGGGGGGGCTGACTCTCTGAGAGAGAATCAATCAAGTTCGCTACGTGGTTTCAAGATTTTTTGGCTCCCGAGGACAGTGTTATATCGAGGTAGAGATGTGGTAAATAATGGTAAAGTCAGGTCACTTCCGTAGAGCAATCTGGATCACTTCGTGAACTGGGCTGATTTGAGTAATGTAAGTTTTAATACAGCCAGAAGCAAGTTCATACATCACAAATGAATGTGATCACAGGTCACACTACACAAAAGGGCTAAAGAGTGTGTTTGGTAACCAACAGACAGAACCCCCCCCAGTCCAGCAGAGCAGAGAGAAGAGAGTAAATGCAATATGGTGATGTATGATCAGGTAAAGTAAGAGAGGAGGGGGGGTGTGTTTTCTTCTGTATATATTTTTAATGAGAGATCACTACTGAAATTTTTGTCAGTTCTCTCTCTCACACTTTTAAAAAAAAAGGATTAGAAATTATTAAATTGTTTTAGATTTGTGGATAGGAGAGTGAAAGAGAAAAGGTCTATGTACAAGGTTCTCTCTTCGCTCCTGTCTTCCTCTGTGCACCCAGACCACTTGGCAACACTCTGCTAGTAAACAACACATGCAGTATTTACGATTCCCCCCCAACTTACTTTACAATGTTTGCAGCCATATATAATAGAATATAATATAATTCCATTTTAGCCCGAGGAGAGAGAGAGAGAGAGGAGTCTCTCCTCTCTCTCTCTCTTTGCCCTGGCTCTCAAAGCTTGCCTGCCCCCTCTCTCTCTCTTCTCTTTTTCTTCTTCTTTCTTCTCTACTCCTTCTACTCCCAATTTAAAAAACACTTTAACTCTCTCCAGACCATTCCAATCTATCTTTGCCTGCCCAGCTTACTATGGGCGATTTAATTGGCGATACAGTGATCAGAGTGCTGTATAGTTGCTGTTGCCCAGCACTCTGACACAGTCTGTTATAGAGCAAGTTCTACCTGAAAAAAAAAAAAAAAAAAAAAAAAAAAAAAAAGTCCTTCACCATTAACTTTAAAAATATATTATATGGTGGGGGATGGGGTCACTGGGGGTGGGGGGGGGGGACTGGGGATGAAGAAAAGAATTAAATAAATGCTGACAGGGGCGGCCCCCTAGTTTCTCCCTACACTATATATTTAGGAAGTGTCCCATTTTTAAAAATGGATGAATGAAGGGAGTTTCTCTGCACAAAGAAATAGATTGTTGAAGTTAGCATGTCACTGAGGTGAATAGTGGCTTTAGTTCAAACCTTCGGCTTCTGTGGATTATCAGGAGACAGTTTTAGGTCCAGCAGCCCTACTTTGTATTACAGTATGAAGAAGACTGTCTCTGCAACAGAAAATAATAGGTGTTTAAAAAGTTGCAAAAAGACACCCTCCACTTCCAGGTTGCTGACTTTATTCTTTTTCCATAATCTTCACTCATCTTTGGGAATATAAAATGAAACTCATGTTCCAGATAGTTGGCTTAATGTGTTCCACTTCTGACTCATCTGTAGCACCTGCTATGTTTTTTTATGTAAGTGGAAATAAAACTCCATTGGAAACAATCTTTCATACAAGTACTATCATCAAAAATATTTGTGCTTATCCAAGATGTTCTAGTTAAGTGATCTATAAGGACTTGGTTTTGGAGCCTGGGAAAAAGTGTTTCAGAATCTTATGAAAGGAGTAGGAACATAACTGTCTGCAAAGGGGTATTGGAAAACCTGAAATTACCTTTATGACTGAATCCTGTGCAATATACTAGTGGTGTGTGTCCTGTTGCCTTTAAGTAACTGGCTTCCAAAGAAGATAAGGGACCCTCTACCATCTGCTAAGAGAGAGTTCATCTAGGCCAAGTGACAGAGATACTTAATAGTTTTGGAGATGAAAAACTAGAATACGTCTGCTAGTACCACAGTCGGGCATGTGTGTGGTTTCTGCACCACGTTGATCTGTTGCACATGCTCATAAACCCCAGGTTTCTTATTGCCATTAGGAAATACAACATGACATGTCTCCTCTACTTCTCTGTCAGTCTCCACTTTAAAGAAGCTAAGAAATACTGTCTTTATGACATGCTTAGATGGGATGTTGCAATAATTGTGCCTACAAATTTACCCTAATTATGAGCTCAGCTGTAAGAAGTGAATGTAAGTTCATAAGATGTCACAATAACCAATAACAACAAACATTGATGGGAAAACTACAAAAGTGAGACAGACTGAATTAGTCCCAACAAAAAGTCCTACTGATATAACTGAAGGACTGTGTTAAGATCATGCCTGGTAAACAAGAACAGTGTGCGAGTCACATCAGTGAACCAAAATTGTGGGTCCTTAAAGAAAGAGACTTGGTGAAGCTCATTCCAAGAGCCACATTTTTCCACCATCATGGCTGCTTCTCCACTGTCTCTGGGGCCCCAAACCTTTGTCATCCTGATTCTGAAAATTATCCTGCCAGACTGGGCCAGAGAGTGGGGAGCCAGGCGACATCACTGCCTCCAATGGCTTTGACTGTATCTCAGATATCACTTTGAATGTGAGACTTCTCTTCCTTGTGCCTCCCCTCATGTGTCTTTTTTCTTCCCCTACTTTATTTCTTCTCTTTCTGATCCTTCTCTTTTTTCTAACAGTGAGGTTGCACGTGGGAGACAACACCAGAGACAGAAGCTGCATTTCTATCTTTGCGGGTTTTTTCTCTCTCCTTTTGCAAGTGTTTGTCTTCTTTTGTTTTCTATGAAACATATCAAACTTTAACAACAGCTCGCTACAAACTATCCCTATAAACTTCTCTTTTCCCCAAAAGGACAGTTATCTTTAATGCCATCGAAGAGACTGACAAATAAGAGGATTTTCCCTTCTAAAAATGCTCCCCAGCTAAAGGGAAAGGGAGCAAAGAAAGTTGCTAAAATGAAAACTTTATTCAGTGCTTTACATTTCAAATCCTTTAACTGCTTTTCCTTCTTTTTTTGAATCTTTCATAAAAGGTTTAAAGGATTTCTAATAGTGTGCTAAGCAGGCTGAGGTCTCTGTATGCCAAATCCTGAACCTTGTTTAAAGTTGTTTAACGTTGGACAGTGACTTGGTTATGTTAATACCTTTGGTCCATATATTCCATCTAAATTAATACAACTGGAACCCCACTCTTACTAGTGTGTTCTATTCAACATAACCTCCAGGTCTGTAGTACCTTCGGCACCAACCAAAGTGTAGAGATTTTGGAGAAACTACTGAGAGTCACCAAATATCTGAGGTTAGGTGGATGTGGTGATAACTTGCCCATCACAACATATTGTATAATCTTCTAGTCCAACAGCTGTTCAGAGTCCAGTAGCACAGGGAGAAAAAAAGTTTCATTAATGTTTCAACTTTGCCCTTGAAACATGGCCCAAAATTTTTGTTCATCATACAGATGAGTCACTGGTCACTGAAAGGATAAAGAAAGTAACACAGATGTTATGCCTTTTTTCTTTTCATTCTCTGAAGTCTATGTAGGCTAAATAAACCCCATAGGAAACAAAATACCTTCTGAGTGGAGAATGTGTGAGTTTGCTATCAGGGCAGCTTAAATCAGAATAAACAGTATGTGCATAAGTTTCTGCTTCACTCCTGTGAAGAAGAGATGAAAGAAAAAACATCCATAGTGACACCCATAATAGAACCATCAGCCAAAATTAATAGTGCATCATTTCTTTGTGTAATTGAGCATACATGGATAGCTTTGGCCTTTGATAATTAGCCAAGAGTGAAGTAGCTTTATTTAGACCAACACAATTGGTCTGCTTCAGTAAATATCTACATAATGGAAAGCTTTGCAGGTTCCACGGAATATCTTTCACTACACTGAGAATTGAAAAGTAGACTCTGGTGAGTTTTGCCTCTTGCTTTAAAAGCCAGTATATCAATCTAGTGCTATATCCTGAGTGTGTGTGTCTGTCTGCTTCTCTCTCTGATTTACACATCGCTGGAAAAGGAGGCAGTGACGAAGATTAGTGTATGTGTTTCTTTATTTTGGCCTTTATCTCTCTGTGTAACAGTTCTGAAATGTCCTGCAGTCTACTCAAAATCATTAGATTTTGATTTTGTTGATGCTTTTGTTAAAAAATTCTGTGTTCTATACACCAGTTTTCTGTCATTATTAACCTCTGTCTATCTGCCTGTCTTGAGGGTAGAGAATAGTAAAAAATAACTCCAGTTCCTCAAATGTGGAAACTCCTTAGACTCCTGTGACTGTTATCTTCTACCTCTAGTTCCTTTACATCAAAAATCAGAGAGGAAATTGTACCTGAACAAATCTAACATCTCCATGACAACAAGCTAATTAATCACCATCAGTGTGGCTTTGGTCATCTTCACTCAGCTAATATTTCCCAACTTCATTTCACATATCTGTTGAGTTTTGGAGGAAAGTCATTGATATAGGTATAGGGTTTTTTTCATATAAAGAAGCCACTTTAACAGACATAAGCATTGGGTTTTTAAAAAAAAAATGCTGAAGCTTATCAGCATTTGCCTCTTCCAGTTCTCCTTCCCACACAATGATAAGGAATTTTGAGAAAGTTGTTTTGTTTTTCTTGCTCGCTCCCTAGCTTTACTGCATCTTGAGGGTTTATTCTGGGCCACCTCTATTCATTATTTATATAAATTCATTTGTTGGCTTAAGTACTGCACCTAACCTAAGATATTTATGTATGCAGATGACAATGTTCTTACCTACTGCAACTGATAATCCTCTTGTCAACACTTTCCTGTGTCAACTGGCTCAATGAAAATCACCTCATTCATTTATTTTTTAAACATGAGAACTGAAGCTTTGCTGTTTCCTACCAAAAATTCTGATTGGGCTTTAATTTCAAAAATACACATTTATCATTTCAATTTCTCAGCTATTAAATGTATGTAAAGACCCATAAGTCTTGCTTGATCACAATCACTCAGGGTATATCTATGCTGCAAATGAAGATGTGATTGGCAATATGGGCTTTGGGATGGGTTAGCTGTGCCAGTACAAGCCCGCCAGCAACTCTGTACTCAGGTTGCTGAGTTGGGCTAAATTAAAGATAGCATAGATGTGCTTACAATCACACCTTTACTTACAGTGTAGATGTATCTTTAGTACGTACACTGACTTAAGATTTCTTCCAAATTTAGTTTGGACATTGCCTACTATAAATAAGTTAGTAAGCTCATTTATTTTACCACATCTGGACTTCACAGATATAGTTTGGTCAAGTTTTTCCATAAAGCCTTTCAAAATGTGACATGGCCTATAAGCAAGCATCTAAAATTGTAACTGTATTCTTGAGCACTATATTATCATCGCTATTGCCTCTGGTTACATTTGTAGGTTAGCATGAAAATCACCTTGCCATAACTGTTTATCAATAGCTAAGCCGTTTGGCATCAAATGTTTTTGAAAGGACAAACTAACTTACAAATGTACCAATAGAAAAAACACTAGGACTAAATTTTCTCCCTTGAGTTCTAAATTAGATTAACAATATTTAGATTTTAGTCTGTCTAATTTTCAAAACTGATTGCCCACTCTGATCAGATTTGTTTTACGTCCAAGTGAACCATTCATTTCTTACAACAAATATTCCACAGCTTTAAAGATGTTACTCTGTAGTGACCTTTTGCTTTAAAAAGTCTTGCAACTTCAAAATTTTCATTTGTGTTCCAAGTATTCCTGTCTCTCACAAATTAAATATACTCCTCCCCAAATAGTATCTGTTGCTGAATGAAGAACACAAAATTAAACTTGTGTGCATGATATATGCAGCTATATCTGGAGAGGGGGTTCTGCTGAGCATTTCAGAACATACTGTATGTAACTGGGTTTCCTTTGCATTGATTTTGATGAAAATCTGATAAATGTATGCCTCAATACTATAATTTTCTTCTCATTGCTCAGTGCTTTGCTATTCTTCCAGTCTTTGTGTGTTTCCCCATCCTTTATCATAGAATTAGAACAAAATATCAATGATAATTATTTGATGTGATTCCATGTATTCATTGTTTGGGTGCCATCTCTCCAGCTGATAATGTGTGGGATACTACTCGAGTGCACTTTCTCATTTACTATGTGTGACTTACCAGTGCCCATGACAGCAGGATATTTCAGTTCAGGTTTAGTTCTAATTTCCAGTTAGCTTTAAAAATTAATTAAATCTAAGACTAATAAGAGAATTGTGCAGAGGAATAATTTAAAATGTGGGATCAGATCAGATTTTTTTTTCATTGTTGAAAATGTAGATGTATATATGGCATGTTGATATGGCTGTTTTTGAGATTAGCCTGATATCACAGAGAAAGCAAGATCCTCATGCTGTGGTGGCATCTCCTTTGCTATAACTACTTTTTTCCATAAATATCAACAAAACAGGCAAGCACATAATTTATGCATAAATTATAGGCAGCTGTGACCAACTCTCAATTCATAAAGTCTCAGTGTTCTGTTTTTGACTTTGTCTCTTGAGATTTTGTTTCTCTTATGAATTATGTCTCATGAAGGTAATTCTCAAAATAGGTGGGTTTGATTTGACTTGAAACGTGGGTTGAGGTATGGTTCTTAATTCCATTCCTCCCCCCAGCACCAGTTCTCCCGTCCTTAGTAACACAACTATAAATTACAAGTAACAAAGGTTCCCGATTATAGTATGAACAGTAAAATTGTATTGTACCTTTGCCACACAAACTGATCCTGCAACAAGAAACTAACATGTTCATATGCCAGCTCTGTGGTTGGTACCACATCGGACACAGATATGAAATATGGTGAGTTTACAATCTAGAAGACAGATGCAAAGGTGGACCAAAAGGAAGCAGTCACTTTAGATAACTGGATATTTCTTCCATAATCTGGTTATTTATGGGTGTTGTGGAAGAAGTGAGTCTGAAGACAAATTTGAATGAGGAGGTGATAGAGATATGCAGAGGGCAGTGTGAAATCAAGAGTAGAGAAAGGACATGCAGTCTGGCATCGAGGCTAGCATAATTGACTAATGGAGGGAGACGTACAAGATGAGATCCAAGATTTAAGCTGGCTGTATTGTGACCTTGAAGAGGAGGACACAAAATTTCAACTTCCTGTTGCAGGGGAGGGGAAGCTTTGCCGATTGTAAAGCAGTGCTGGTAATTATTATGTGACATATTTGCACATAAAATGTAATACTGATTTGTCCTTTTTTTTCCTCTTTTTTTTTTATATGCGGCACACTACAAAACTGGTACTTACGAAGATTGCTGTGTTCACTGTATCCTGGCTTGCTTGTTTTGTGAGTTTCTCACCCTCTGTAATATTGTTCTGGGACAAGCTTCCTGCGGCATCTGTACATCGGAGACCTGCTGTTGTTGCTGTGGGGATGAAATGGGGGATGACTGTAACTGCCCATGTGACATGGATTGTGGCATAATGGACACTTGTTGCGAATCATCAGACTGCTTGGAAATCTGTATGGAATGCTGTGGGATTTGTTTCCCAACATGAAATATTTGTATCTCTTTTTTTTTATTCTGTTTAAAAACTGGAGAGCTTTTTAAAATACTTTTGAAGATAAATAAGGTAAGAGTCTCACACAGCAACCTAGTATTTGCACTGTTAACTTGCTATGTTTAAAGAATCTTTAGAGAAAACGAAAAACCTGTACTCTAACAAATGTTTTATGGTTTAGTATGTGAAATTCTAGTTACTTTCCAACCCTTTTTGGCTTTGCAAATGGGACAGTTGGCTGCAATCAACTTAAAAGCCTGATACAACAGGCCTTTCTTGGTTAAAATAGCAAAGTTTTTGGCCAGAGAAAAGACTGCAAAGTAGCCTAAATATTTCCCCCTCACCTACTTTAATGCTTAAATGCTTGAATAGTCTTCCATACCTAACACACTTTTGCAGGAGGTCTTGAAAGCAAAATGTCTTTATTTCAACCTTTTATGGTTTGAAGTAACCTTGGCCTATTATATTTTAAAGTGAATTTAAAATATGCAGTGGGAATCTACAATTGGTCTTGGTGCAGTGGTCACATTGAAATGTTCTTCTCTTTTGAAATATTCCATTGGTTTGAGAGAGATTCCCTGTGCTTATAAGGGTGAATACTGGGAATAGGTGAAATTCCAGGCATATTAAGTCAATGAGAGTTTTGTCATTGACTTTAAAAGGGTCAGGATTTCACCCACTGTCTTCCAAACCAGAAGAAACTTTTTATATGGGACCTGTATTTCCCTTCAGTATTAATGTTACTTGAAATGATCAATTTTAGAACAAGGTTTTGAAAGCCCAGGTAACATACCATTTCTCAGTTGGACTAGATAGTCAAAATCACTCTAGTTATTTAAAGGAATATCATCAAAAATAACTTCAGATTCTAAACCTACCAGTTTTTGTGGCTTTACAACCACATTTCCTAATTTAATTTTCTCCCCTTCCCCTCCCACCCCTTTCCTCTGCTGTAGGAAAAATCCACACAAATAGGGGAAATGGTCAGTCAGAGAAAATAGTGAAACCAACTAGACGGGAAGTACGATCACGTGCAGAAAGTAAACGTATGAAATATCTTATTCTCAAATATTGGTTCTTTTAAGTGTTACTTATAAACAGTATGTAAAGAATTTTCAAATAGTTAGTTTTAAGCTGACTGTGTCTCTTTAAAACCAAAGGAACTATAGTAATGTCTTTTAAAAATACATAGGATTCAATGGGCCACATTTTTCTCTTAATTACACCATGTAAATCTAGATTTTCTCAGTATAATTGAGAACAGATTCTGGCCCAATTTAGCTGGTGATTACACATTTTCCAGATGTTGGGAAATAATGGTGCCCATTTACCTTAGCATCTGCTAGTTTCTCCCCTCAATACCTCTGCCTCATTTGTTCTGTTATGTAAACTACCTGTATATCTTGATCTCACATGTTTAACTTTGCTATCTAGACTCCATATTTCCTGTTTGTAGTTTGTTGGTCCTAGTTGATTTAGGTCTCACTACAACAGTCCTTGATGGGTAATATCACATTTCCTTAAAGTGAATTGACCCTAAAACAGTTCTTTTCAATGTATGCAAATGTGACAAACTGAAAGAGCATGGGAATGTGAAATTCGTTGTCAACACATTGTTCTTACCTAGGGCCTGGTTCTGCAAACACTGACTAGTAGTGCTTACTACTGTGAGTTCTCACTGAAAATGATAACCTTAAAATAGCTGTATCCTTCACAATTCTGTTGATCTAGGGAGGTGTTTCCTTCTGCCTTGACCTCTCCAGGATTGTGGTATATTCCAGTTCAATGCAGATTTATTCAGCAGGTATCTTTATCCATTTTTGACAGTAACTACAGTAGCTATTCCCATCTGTTTTTGCTGCATAGATAGATCCAGATTCTGATCTCACATTAAGGTGAACCAGGTGTTTCTCCACTGTCAGCATTTTCCAATGGTGTAACTTCATTAAGGAAGTGCTCAGCTATTATGATAATGGACACTATACTAAAAAACGACATAGTTAAATTGATAAAATCACTGAGCTCAGAATCAGGCCCTTGGGGCTCATTTATGACTCCTTAGAGTCTGAACCACACTGGGACGGGGGAAGAGGCGTGCTGGCTGAGTGGCAGTGCCTGGAGGCGTTTTGCCTTTGTAAGATATAACGCCTCTGGGGAAACTGGGGGCATCACAGTGAGCAGTGGGACTTGATGCACCTTCCCCCAGCACAACATTGGTGGATGTCACTACAGTGGTGTTGGGGAAATGTTCTCTGGGACCACATACCACTGAAGACTGTGTTAGCTGTGCCATCCCCTGTGTTGCTTAGCAGAGCCAAATAAGCTATGGCTGTCCCTTGTTTTGAATGCGCTTGTGAGTCAGGGGAGAAGGGCTTCCTATGTCTTCTCCTTGTGCCAGAGGAGTCACATTTTGGTTTATAGGTTTCTGGAAAACTGAACATCTGCATTATTAAGCTTTTAGTAAATATTAAATTTTAAGAATTGTTTAGTATTGCTCTTGAAAATAAATTACTATACCACAGGCTGCTATAGATGGGCAAACAATTATGGTCTATGCAAACTACTTTTTCATGGTTTAAGGTTTGTTTGTTCACTTAGATTGTTATACACACAAATGTTTCTGCTTGTAGGATACTTTTCATTCTTTTTTCTGAAGAGTATAGTTCCCATATTGTTAAACCAAAACCAAGAAGAGCTCTGTTTATAATTTCTATATAATCAGAATCTGGATATTTAGGTATACCAATTTTAATACTTCTCTTGTGCCCACTTGATTTGTGAAATATTAGGAAGTGGAAATACTGGCAGGTTATAGGACATATAAAGCCTGCCAATGACTTGGAACTATCATCAGATTATTGCAGATTTAATTCTGAAAATTTTAACTGTGTGATTTAACATTTAAATCTATTCTGCTACTCTTTGTCATAGAAATATTAGCACTTTTGTAATATTTATCTCTGCAGCAGAGAATATTAGTGAGTAGTTTAAAGAACTTCTTTTTTATATTTATATTCTTAAATTTCTCTTTTGTTATGTCCGCTCTGTAGGCAATCTTATGAGCATCTTGTGTAATAAAAACAAGCAGAACTAAAAGTAGACAATGTGAAACTGTAGTTTAAATAAAAAATCAGTACTTGTCAAGTTTGTAAAATTTCTGGTGAACATTCACAGTGTTTCAGTTTTATAGTTTATAGTTCTGCAAACTGGCCCTGTTTTTTACAAATTGGTAAGTTACTATTTGTATTTTATATTAACTGGATCTGTGTAATTATAAAACACTATTTTGAAATAAAAGAACTTTATTTTAAAATTTTGAACTACTTTGTTATTATGTTACTGTCTTATTACTGTTTTGCATTTTAACATCATGTGGAAGTTTCTGCATACAGACATTGCTTTATGCGAGAGTTCCTGCTACAGCTTGTGATCTTTGGGTGACTCACAGTGTGAGTGAACCAGTATCGCTATGTACAGTTTTGCACAACATAGCAGATTTAGACTTTAAAATTTCCGAAGAAATAACTTGGGACTTCATAATATGGAATATATTTAAAATACATTTTGTGTAAGTTAAACACTAGTGGGACAAATTTATCCCTGGTGTAACTCCATTGACTACACTAAGGATGAATTATTGTATTTTTAATATATTCACTGACGTATCCATTTCAAATTACTAAAAAGCTACACTAAACATGGAGTAGTTGGTTCACAATATTATTTAAGTGGCAGTAAGATTAATGGACTCGTGAGACTGCAAAAGCTTAGGGTTCATCCACTCAAGAAAGTAGCATCGATTTAATTTAAGGTGTGATTTTTTTTTTAAACCAGTTTAACTAAACCAGTGTGAAAGGCTGTGTGGCACCTACTGTGGTTTAAACTAAGGTTATTTCAGTTTGGCTCAAATTGAGTGGGAACAGAGTTAAGCTAAATAAGCCTCTCAAACTGAAAGAAGAGTGTCCACATGGCCTTTTACAATGGTTTTACTAAATCATTTTTTTAAAACTGATACAACCTCCTGTATACATGAGGCCTTAGAAAATCAAAAATAATTCTAAAGACTCTCCACCAAATGTTACTAATATTTTAGTTGCAATGAATGAAATTTTGCATTTGGGACAATAGCTAAATTTCTAGTAGAAAATAATTGTTCATATAAAAACACTAATAAAAACCTTTACAAATAGCAGCTGCTTGAGGTTTACTCCAGCTATTCATATATAATAGTAGATGGCTATAAACAATAACATCTAGAGAACAATTTCTTCAGTCAAGAGGAGACCTGATGCACATTTAGGAACCTTCAGTGTGCATAATAACTGTATTTTAACACTAGTAATTTATAGTAAGAACAGTTAGTTAAACTCAAAGGAAATAGCCATCTTTTAAGAAAAGAATACATTTCTAAAGGGAAAAGCTTTTTCGTTGTAGGTCTAACTATTTTATTATGTGATGCCCAAATAATATTCACAACAATAGAGAGAGAGAGAGACTGTGTGTGTGTCTGTGTTTGGAGATGAACACTATGGTTACACTGAGGCAAATCCATTACAAGCTCTTATCAGATACCTTACAACTTTCTGCAAAATTTCTGTTAATCTGAAATTTCTTGCTCCTCTCAGTCCCAAAGATGGCAAAGAGCTCTCTGCCTGTGCTTAGAACATTTTTAGACATTTGGAAAACCCTGTCAAAATTGTCATCATGTGTTCTTGTTAGGAGTGAGAGAAGGCAAATCAGAGAATTCTATCTCCGAACCAACAGTGACGCAGGCATTTGGAATACTCTTCAGAGCAGCTGAGTTCGGCTTGACTCAAGAAAATAGTGACCTGAGGGGCCCTACAAAAAAAATGAGGATTCACTATGTAGAGAGTAATCATTCTCCCCTCCTAACTAAGCCTTCTGGTATTTGTATGCTGCAAATACTTTCCAATTCCAAAGGTAGCAGGATGATTTTGGCCCAATCTGGACATTAGGAAATGGAAAAGTTTCCTTAAAGTAGCCATAAAAGTTCTCCTGCACTGACTTGGACTTGTTCAGAGCACTCAGCTTTCTAGAAGATGAAGTTGACTACCTGTACAGAGATCTACCCATTCATCTAGGAGCTTTGTCATGAGCATTCACCAAATCATGTATAGTGATTTTGGCACTGACTAGCTGAGAGAATGGTCTTTCCTCCCTTATCAGCTTTTGCCATGGTGAACTATTTCCACCACAGTTAGAGAGGAGTACCATCTCCGCTCTGCAAGATAGGGGCAGATGTAGGATTTGATTACAGGATCAGAGCCTGTATATGGGTTGACTTTTTAGTATGAGGATTACCTTTGTTTTTAAATTATCTGCAAGCAAACTAATTTTGCCCCCTTGTGCCTATGCATTACAGTACAGTCTAAAATCAATTATCGCTTTGCTGAAATACAAAATAGTACACAATATTTTTCTATAACTTTTAGTACACATGTAGCATTTTATTTATTTTTATTCTGGAATGCATTCACTGATTTCATTACCGTAATAGTCCGGGATAATTGGGCATCTTTTTTATATGACTCTGTGAAGTGTGTAGTCAGCAGCCAAATACTATTACAATTTGTTTTCAACCAACAATGCAACCTTCCTCAGCTACTTTATCCTTGAGTTTCACCTAACTAAAAAGCTACTTTATGTGCATTAAACAGACAGTATACCTAAGTTACATACCTAATGGAGGTACATTGCAGAAGATAGGATAGTTACTATTAAGTAAACTTAGGTCATTATCCTGCATGGACTTCTGGGAACAGCTGGCGTAAATTGTTATAGCACTGGAACTATGACCATTTATACAGTTGAGGCTCTGCCTTTTGATATCAATGGTGTTGCACACATGCTTAAATGTTTGAAAAGTCTAGACCTCAGCTGGCCTATATATGTTAGCAAATATCACTATTCTTCGAGTCATGTCGATTCCATTCTAGGTGTGTGCACATCCACGTTCACAGTCGTCAGATATTTTTACCTTAGCAATATCCATAGAGTCAGCTGTGGCACCCCCTTGAGTCCACGTGCTGGTATATTAGGCACCGCTGACCCTGTGCCCTCTCAGTTCCTTATTACCGCCTGTGACGGTTGGTCGGAGCGCCTTGTCTTGCATTGCAAGTGCATTAGTGGTTCTTTACAGCCCATTGTCTCTCTTCTTTGTATATAGTTTGTAGGTACTTAGCCATTAAGTTAAGTGTCAGGTTAGTTTGGTAGTTAGAGTCCCTGCTGGGACTTCACCCCAGAGCAGGGCATGCCCTGTTACCCCGGCTTCAAACCATGCTCATCATGCAACAGGCCGATGTCTATTAGTGACCCCCACGACAGCTTTTTTAAGTGCTTGGGAGAGTCCCATAGAAAGGACAAGTGCTGAATCTGCAAAAATTTTTGCTCTAGACCCCAAAAGGAGCAGGACATCCTCTTGAGGGCCCTCCACATGGAGGCTGTGCTTCGTCCTGTGTTGGAGCCCTCCCACTTGGACCCCATACCGAGTACCTCAGCATCAGTGTGGTGCGCTCTTCCCAGCACCGTTCCTCCTTGCCAGTGTCTAAGAAGCAGCGCAAGAGGAAGAGCCCCCCAGCACCAGAGGGGAAAGGGGCTTCAGGCAAAGGACCTATGTTAAGCTATGTGGCCCGCCTCAGGGCTTCCTGGGGGTACTAATGTGGTTAGACCCCCCAGCCTGGCCAGGGATTCAACTCCAAGTCCTGGGAGTGGCAGGGGATCCCGGCTTCTCATAGGGCACTTGTTGCCTGAAGTGGACCCATGCGCTAAGGAACAAGCAAGCTGACGGGCACCTTCCCACTCACCCGCCCGGAGGAGTCCTCCAGGGCCAGCTGCAGTTTCATCTCCACTCCACTCCTATCCCCTCCACAGACCCCAAGCCGCCCGGAGAAAAGCATGTGTTTCTCTTCTCCAGATGAAGCGTTTGCTATGCCCCATGCAGGTTCCGGGGCGGCTGAGGAGGCGATAGCACATACCGCCTCCTCAGCCGCCCCAGATCCTGCATGGGGCATAATAAATCAAAAACTTCCCCTCAAAACCCCACAATTGGGGGTCTGATGGCCACGGCAGCAGCAGGCAGGCCCACTGCCCATGCGGTACCCCTAGTACTGGCAAGCTTCATGCCAAAGATTGCTGCGGCGCAGGTCACGTTTGCCTAGATGGTCTCTCAGATATCAGTTCCGCTCCGGAGCAGGATTGCTCCCCATCACAACACCAGTCTCCCCCTCTCTGGTACTGCTCATCTGGCAGGCACCGATCCTCGCCCTCGTCTCACTGATCGCCAACCAGGGTCAGTTGGCAATCTGAGGCCTGGAAAGCCCCGCCCTGGTCACTGGAAGGGCAGTGGTTGGAGTCGGACCGGGAGTTCAGCCCCTCGGCGAGGAGCGGTGATTCACTGCTGATCCGCGCGACCAGTGCAGCATCTGCAGCTGCAGCATGTCAGCAGGGACAGTGGCCCACTCAATGGCCATGCTGGATCCTGTGGGGTGTGCCCATAATGCCAGTCTCATATTCCCACCATTCCTCCTTGGCTGCCTCGGACAAACTGCCTCTGGCACCGAATACAACGCGGGGACAGCATAGCAGGCTCCAACAAGGAGCCATCCCCAGAGATGCAAGGTGAACCTGCTCCTTCTGTGGCAGGGCAATCGTCGTCATCTTCAGACGAAGCGGTGGCAGGTCCCTCCCAAACAGGCAGTCCCCCCCAGACAACTTCCAGGAGCACCAGGCCCTCCTTAAAAGGGTGGCTTCCAATTTTAACTTAAAAATTGAAGAGTTTGTGGAGGAATCCAACAGCCTCTCTAATGTTATATCCTCCTCCAGTGTCCGTCCACCCAGGGGTCCTTAAGATTGGCAAATCGCTATGGCAGACCCCCTCTTCTATACTGCCTATTTCTAAGATGGCGAAAAAGAAGTATTTTCCTGCAAGAGGGTTCGAATATCTGTACACGCATCCTCCCCAGCATCACACTGGTTGTTTTGTTTTAAAAAAAGGAGGGACAGGCAGGAAGAGATGGATTTGTTTGGCAGAAATTTGTTTTTGACCAGCCTGGAATTTGGTTTCTAACCACACCACGCCCCTGTTAGGGAAAGGTAATATTTATCTGTTGTGGAACTCCCTAAACAAGAGGGCCCTCTCACAGGACCGAGCCCAGAAGTTTGCCCTTTGGTGGACTTAAGGCACAGCGGGTGTGAGAAGCCCAGCTGATGGGGGGATGGCCAGACTCAGTGGCCAGGTGGTAACCTGGGTGTGGGTGGTGAGGCACAGGGCTGAGCTCAGCCTGCAGCCTTTCCCAGGAGATGCAGGCCACCCTTAAGACACTCCCATCTGAGGGGGCTGGGCTCTTCTCCATGCTCACAGACTCAAGGCTCTTAGACTCAGACTGACACCCCCACCCCTGTTCCCTCCCACCCTCCCCCCCAGGTCCCTCCCACCCCCACTCTCTCGGCAGCTGCTGAGCAGAGAAGAGGAGACAAGGGGAGACAAGACAACACCGTCATACACCTGTCATCTTGTCCAGTTCAGCCCCTTCCCTTCCCTTCCAGGAGCCAAGGAAGCTAGAAGAAAGCAGAGGTGTGTGGCTGCCCGCCCTCAGGATCCACCCTCCCACTCTTTCCTTGACTAACTGTGCCCCTTCTGGTCATCCTGGTCTCGGCTGGCCTCAGGCCATTGGGTGCTCGAAGTAATATCTTCAGGTCACATCCTGCACCTGGGGGTGGTGGAGGAGGTCCCTCGGGATATGAAAAGAAAAGGGTTCTACTCTTGCTACTTCCTAATCCCGAAAGCAAAAGAGGTCCTCAGACCCATTTTGGACCTGTGTCGCCTCAACAAGTCTCTCAAGAAGTTGAAGTTTCACATGGTCTTCCTAGCCTCCATCATCTCCTCCTTGGATCCAGGAGACTAGTACGCTGCCCTCGACTTGAAGGACACATACTTCCATATTTCAATTTTCCCAGGACATAAGGGCTTCTTCCGTTTTGTGCTGGGCCAGCACCACTTCCAATTCACAGAACTGCCATTTGGTCTCTCATTAGCCCCAAGAGTTTGCTCCACCTGTTGCGACTTGGGGCTATTAACAAATAAGAAAAAGTCGACCTTAAGTCCAATGCAACACAGAGTTCATTAGAGCAATCCTTGACTCTACTCAGGCCAGAGCCTCTCCTGGAGGCTCGGTTCCAAACCATGATGGACCTCATCTCATGCATACAAGATCACTCTCTCACCACCGCTCACATGTACCTGTGATTATTGGGCCACATGGCAGCCCAATGGTCCGACACACACAGCTCTGTCTGAAGCCCCTGCAGGTGTGGCTGGCGTCGGTCTACATCCCCCACAGACACAGCATGGCCCAGATGGACAGGGTCCTGGACCACGTACTGTCAGCACTCACCTGATGGCAGAATCCTGCATTGGTGTTGGAGGGAGTTCCTTTGCGGCTCCATCTCTGTAGGTGACCCTTGTCGCCAATGCCATAGACCCGGAGTGGGGAGCCCACCTGGGCGATCTCAGCATGCAAGGCCGTTGGTTATGTCACAATCGCTCCCTATACATCAACGCCTGCCAATCCTTCCTACCTCACATAGAAAGCAGGGTGGTCCAGGTCGTGATGGACAATACAGCGGCTATCTTCTATATCAACAATCAATGCAGAGCCTGATGGTCTGCCCTTTGCCAAGAAGCCATCAGGCTCTGGGACTTCTGTGTACAACACGACATTCATCTCGTAGCCGCCCACTGGGGCCAGGAACGCTTTGGCAGATCGCCTCAGCCAGGATCTTCTCATCTCGCCACAAGTGGTCCCTCCATCTGGAAGCGGTCAGCATCGTCTTCCAAAGGTGGGGGACTCCCAGGTGGACCTGTTCACACCCATGCAGAACAGGAAATGCCACGTTTTCTGCTCGATTCGGTGGATTGACAGAGGCTCCCTGTCAGACGCTTTTCTACTCCCGTGGTTAGGGGCTCTGTTGTACACCTTCCCCCCCCAGTGTCGTTAATTCACAGGGTCCTCATGAAGATCAAGCAGGACAGGGTGAAGGTGATCCTCATAGTGCCGGTTTGGCTGCGCCAGCACTGGTTCAGCATGCTGCTGGACCTCTCGGTGTCTGCTTCATTACAGCTACCGCTCAGGCTGGACCTGCTGCCCCAAAACCACAGCAGTCTTCTGCATCCGAATCTGGCGGTGCTGCACCTAGCTGCTTGGCTGCTGCATAGTTAAATGCGGAGAAGCAGGAGTGCTCAGTTGGTGTCCAACAGGTCCTGTTGGGAGGCTTTCTGCTGCCCACCAGAGCGACCTATCTGGCCAAATGGAAATGGTTTGCTTGTTGGACCCCGGATAAAGGCATTCGGCCTGAGTAGGCCTCGCTGCAGTTAATCCTGGACTACCTTCTGTATCTCAAGCTCTAAGGCCTATCCCTTTCATCTACCAATGTCTACTTGGCCGCGATCTTGGCCTTCCATCTGCCGCTCAAGGGTAGGTCGGTTTTCACCCAGGACATGACTGCCAGGTTCCTTAAGGGCCTCAAGCACCTCTACCCGCACATCAGGGAACTCGTCCCTCCATGGGAGTCTTGTGCTGTCACAGCTCACAGGGCCCCCCTTTTAAGCCTCTGGTTTCCTGCTGTCTCCTTCTCCTTTCCTGGAAGTTCGCATTCTTGATTGCAATAACAACATCTCGCCGGATCTCTGAGATTAGGGCGCTTACTGCAGAACCACCCTATATGGTCTTTTACAAAGACAAGGTCCAGCTGTGGCCTCACCCAAGGTAGTCTCACAGTTTCATATGGGCCAGGACGTGTATTTACCTGTCTTTTTTCCAAAGCCGCATAAGTCAGAGGAGGAGTGTAGGTTGCATTTCGTAGACGTCAGGAGGGTGCTAGGCTTCTACATTGAAAGGACCAAGTCATTTTGCAAGTCGACACAATTGTTCATTGCAGTGGCTGATAGAATGAAAGGTCATCCGCTCAAAGAATTTCTTCTTGAATCACTGCCTGCATTTGCTGCTGCTATGATCAGGCGAAGGTGCCACCTCCAGCGATTGTCACTCAACCAGGGTGAAAGCCACTTCAGCAGCTTTCCTAGCCTAAGTGCCTATCCAGGACATCTGTAAGGTGGCCACCTGGTTGTCCGTCCACACGTTCACATCCCATTACGCACTTACCCAGAGGGCCCTGGATGATGCTGGCTTCGGTAGACCAATACTGCAAGTCTCTAGATTCTGAACTCTGAGCCCACCTCCTAGGATACTGCTTGTGAGTCACCTAGAATGAAATCAACATGAGGAAGCACTGGAAGAAGGAAAAACAGTTCCTACCTTTCTTAACTTGTTCTTTGAGATGTGTTGCTCATGTCCATTTCATTACCCCTCTGTCCAAGTTGCTGGCAAGAAGGAACTGAGAGGGTGTAAGGTCAGCTGCGTCTAACATGCCAGTGCATGGGCACGGCATTCAAGGGGGTGCCTCAGCTGACCCTACAGATACTGCTAAGGCAAAAATCTCTGACTGTGCATGTGGGTGTGCACACACCTAGAATGGAACGGACCTGAGCAATACATCTCGAACAACAACAGTTACATAAGGTAGGTAACTGTTTTTTTTCTGTATGTGATTATTTAGTCTGTAGTATGCTGAGTGAAAAAAACAATTTAATGGACTGTTTGTCCAGCATAGGCAGAATAAAAGTTGTTCAGAATGGAACTTAAATTATTAGGGAAAAAAAGGGAAAATGTATATTAGTTGAGAAATAGCATGTGATCATGTAATGAGATTATATTTATATGTAGAAAGAAGCAGAGTAAAGTTTTATTGTGCAGCCAGACTTTGGCATTTTCTGACTTTTGAGTGCTTAACCATGCAACTTTTCCATTCTCATTCCCCCCTTCTTTTTTCAAAAGAGAATATAGAAAATAGATGCCCAGGCATCTTATTAGGTCTCCAGGAGCATCCTATTAACCTTAGCAAATCTTTTTAGAGCCCCTCTCCTGCACTCCTTCAAAGTGTATGGCATTTCTGTGAAGTCTTTGCCTCCCTCATTATGCACCTCCATTAAAGTTTTCATTGTGTAGCTAAGTTAGCCATGCTCTGCCAGCCATGCATTCAAATACACTATGGTCTTTTCAGTTGCACCGTTAGAGAATTTATGACCTGATCCAAAGATTTTTCTTGACTTCATTGAGTTTTAGATCAGGCCCCAAATGAGAGACTGGGCAAAATGTACTGAGGTTGCAGAGAGTGTAATTTTCAACACCTACTAACTTGGACAATTCATTAAGGAGTTTCCACCAGAAAACTCATTAATGAAGGCCACATTCCAACTTTGTACCCTTGTGTGTTTTGGTGTTAGAACTGGATTAAAAAAAAAAAGGAACTTGTGTGTACTCCAAAATGTCTGAACTTTCCAAAGAAAGATTAAACTTTCCAAAGAAACTTACCTTTGGGCAGAGACCAAGCCTGTAAAATTGTAGTCCAAATGATCAAATTTTCAGAGTTAAATGATTAAAAACAGTGGATGAAAATGCAAATGTATATGCAACTTTAGTTAAAGCAAACCAATGCAACTTTAAATATAACAAAACAAAAGCAAGCTTAAATACATGGAACAAAATGTGTGCTAAACATTCCAACTCATCTTCCTGGGTTTTGATAGTTCCCATTCTTCATCTGGATGTATTATATTTAAATGATAAATGCAGTGCACAGTTCCTTCTGTGGGTCTTTTTCAAGTGTTTAGCAAACTTTTGACACTATATAATTATAAAGTGTTTCACTCCATATTAAAACTGTATTTAAAAATGCTGGAATCAACCATACAAAACAAAACAAAAATAGCATGATTTCACACATCAAACATTCCCCAATGCCTGCCTTTGTTTGTTTAACCTGATCTCCATCTATTTTAAATATTTTTACTCCAAAGAAGAGAACAGGTAAGGATACGTTCTTCCTTTGTAGATGTCTTGGCAAGGTATTTGTCCTATGGTAGATTACATTCTTATATTGTCCATATTTGTACTATATCCAATTCCAAGAAAATAGACTTCTGAAGGTAATATATTTGGAGATCTCCAGTTATAGGATTCTCAAAATATGTGCACTTGAATAACTACACTCACTTGAGTAGAATTGCAGCATTGGATCTGTAATGGAGTTCTTTCTATGACCGCATTTGGCCTCCCTTACTCCTGCTGAGTAGTATCCCACTGCATGAGTGGTTTCTTTGAAATCAGTGGGATTAACCATGGAATAATGGACTACTGCTTCCTGAACCTGGGCCATAGTGAAGTTGTCACATGGAGGGGAAAAATTACTTCATTTAAGAGGTTTCCACTGTAATAGTGTATTTGAATTCAAAATATGCTAATCCATCATTATCATTGATATTTTTCATATAAATTACTTCACATAAGTGCCAAATAATAAATAGTACTTTATAAAAATCCTGGTTAATCTCTGCTTGATCAATATGTTTTCACTTAAAGAACCAACAGATCTCATAATTTGAGCCAAGCTTTATATAATTTTTATATCATTTATAATATAAAGTTGACAGTCTTGAAACAGTTGTTTCTACTGTATGGCCTGCACATTTTTCTAAACTTGGTAGATAATACAGTGGAATGATGTAGTCTAGCTGCTGAATTCTGTACCGATTACAGCTGTTTAGGACTGGTAAGTGGAAGACCTGCAAGCAGAACTGTAAGAGGTGAGATATGATTAAACGACAAGGTTTTGCTAGCCTGCCTAGAAAACATAACTCTCCATTTGTCTGTTTCGTGATGTGGTGGTAAGACACCTTGATTACATAATTAATGAAGGCTTTGAGTGATGGCTTAGAATCCACAATAACTTCAAGGTCATCATGAACACTGTCTGAAGGATAAAGACAACCACCATGCAAAGAAACCACCATAAATGACAACTAATATCTTTGCATCAGTGATCACTTCTTGGCAGCTATGCTTTGGTGAAGTTAAGTTTGAGAAAAGGGACATCACCCCTGACTGAAATTTATATTCAATCTTGTTACATCAGAAAGAATAATTAGACATATTTACGCAATTACATTTTAGTAAACTATGATGCCAGCTTAACTGTAACACATATTCCGGTAAAAGTACATTAAACAGCAATCCAAAAGCAATTTAGCTGCTGAAGGCATTATTTTGTATCTAATTATTCACAAATTAATGAAGAAAATTAAATTCCAATCACTGAAAAAATGAAGCAATTGTGAGAATCAGAACTACAGATTAGTTAAAGCAAAGCTATGCAATGCATAACAGAATTAAAGCATTCTTTTATTCAAATTCAATGCTTAAAAAAGAACAAATCCATCATCTTGAAATTTGACTTGTAGCTTGACATTAAAAATAATATGAGTAGAATTTTCAGTGGGGTAAGCACAAAACTAGTTCAAGTAGTGTCACTCTCAATTAATGTACTCAGGTGGTGTGCCCATTAAAATTCCCACTTGTGGGTTCAGCTCTCTATGCAAATGGGGTCATTACCTGGAGAATTTAATTGGGTATGACACTGGGAGTAGGAATTTTCCTTTCAAAATAAACCCACTTGCACACATTTTCACTAGAAATTTGATTGTTACATATACTTCATATTGTTTGGCTCTATAAATATTTACCAAAATCCAGAATGTCTTCACTTATTTATTTATTTATTTACAGGTGATTTATAATGCATCAAAATGATTTTTAAATTGCAAGACTTGTTAGAAGAGGCCTTTGGTAAATATGTATTTTTTATTGTTTGTTGAAATAATGTTTTTCTTTTACTATCCTTTAAGAGTTGTATCAATTTTTTAATACAGTATGTAAAACCAGAACTACTCAAGTTTCTAAAATATGAACATAAAAATAAGGACAAATTGTACTATCGGGTATGTATCAAAACATTACACAGATTGTTTGGTACGTGCTTAAACCTGCTACATTTCTAAGTAGCATTATTTATTACTTTTATTACTATATGGAGCAGAAGAGTAAGCTTAAATGAGGTTAGAATAGAAAAGATTAAATCCCCAAATATTGTAAAAATAATATACAATGGTATGAAAATAAACACGTACCGTAGATGTAACATACCGTGAGTCGTAAATGTTCCACCATCCTAAGTGTCAAAACTTGGTCTATTGGAACCAAGCTGAAGTAAATAGGCCTCGTGGAGAGGACATGCTTGGTGTTGGGATTTGGAACTGTTGCATTTTGAATGGAAGAGAGGGCTGGGCAGAGTATACAGGTACAGGAACACTCATTTGGAAAGCTGAATAGGCCTTTGTTGCAATGAAACTAAAACAGTAATTCTGTTGCACTCTTACTTTTGGATGGGCTGGAAGTAGTCCTACAACTCCACATTATTACTGATTTATGTATACGGCTCTCAAACGCAAATCACACTGCAGGCTTTCTGGGGGTGGAGACCTATATTATCTAATGGGAGTGGGGAGAGAAAGTGTATGTACACACATTTTTTTTGGCCCATTCCCATTTGTCACTATTCTATTCCTGCCCAGCCCTTAAGCTTCTCACTGTTTTTACCTCTTCTATATTTTCTTCCTTACAAACCAACCTTCACCTATTCTCCAAATGTCTTTACCCTTTTTTTTATTGCATTGCTTTCTACTGCCTTATACCCATTTGTGCATAAATGTAATTACTAAGTAAGTGTGTCAGTGTAAATTTCAGCCTTATGATGTGGTTGCAACAGTTTGGCCAATTTAATAATTAAGTTTAGGATTGTGAGGTATGTTTCTATTGTAGAACTTAATGTTCCAAAAAGATTAGAGTGCCAGTATTGTGCCAATATTCAAAAAGGGCAAGTGGAATGCCTCAGGTGAGCCTGACATCAATTTCGGGCAAAATAATGGAAAAACTGGTATGAGATTGATGAAGAATTAAAGGATAGGAATGTAATTAATTTTAAAAATCAATATGGTTTTATAAACAATAGGTCTTGTCAAACAAACTTGATTACATTCTTTGGTAAGACTACAAATTTGGTTGATAAAAGTAACTGTAGATGATATATACATAGACTTTTGTAAGGCATTTGACTTAGTGCATGACTTTCAGATTAATACGTTAGCACTATCCGATATCAATTAAGCACACATTAAATGGATTAAGTTACTGGATAATTGACAGATCTCAAAAAGTAGCTGTCAATGGAGAATCATCATGAAATGGTGTGTTTCTAGTGGGGTTCTGCAGGCATCGTTTTAGGCTGTAAGCTATTCAACATATATATTCATGACAGATCTGGAAGCAAATATAAAATCACTGCTGATCATAGAATCATAGAAGATTAGGGTTGGACGAGACATCAGGAAGTCATCTAGTCCATCCCCCTGTTCAAAGCAGGACCAACACCATCTAAATCATCCCAGCCAGGGCTTTGTCAAGCTGGGCCTTAAAAACTTGTAAGGATGGAGATTCCACCACTTCCCTAGGTAACCCATTCCAGTACTTCACCACCCTCCTAGTGAAACAGTGTTTCCTAATATCCAACCTAGACTTCCCCCACTGCAACTTGAGACCATTGCTTCTTGTTCTGTCATCTGTCACCACTGAGAACAGCCGAGCTCCATCCTCTCTGGATTCCCCCTTCAGGTAGTTGAAGGCTTCTATCAAATCCACCCTCACTCCTCTTCTGCAGACTAAACAAGCCCAGTTCCCTCAGCCTCTCCTCGTAAGTCATGTGCCCCAGGCCCCTAATTTTCGTTGCCCTCCGCTGGACTCTCTCCAACTTGTCCACATCCTTTCTGTAGTGGGGGGCCCAAAACTGGATGCAATACTCCAGATGTGGCCTCACCAGTGCTGAATAGAGGGGAATAATCACTTCCCTCGATCTGCTGGCAGTGCTCCTACTAATGCAGCCCAAGATGCCGTTAGCCTTCTTGGCAACAAGGGCACACTGCTGACTCATATCCAGCTTCTCATCCACTGTAATCCCCAGGTCCTTTTCTGCAGAACTGCTGCTTAGCCAGTCGGTCCCCAGCCTGTAGCAGTGCATGTGATTCTTCTGTCCTAAGAGCAGGACTCTGCACTTGTCCTTGTTGAACCTCATCAGATTTTTTTGGGCCCAATCCTCCAATTTGTCTAGGTCACTCTGGACCCTATCCCTATCCTCCAGCCTATCTACCTCTCCCCTCAGTTTAGTGTCATCCGTGAATTTGCTAAGGGTATAATCCATGCCATCATCTAGATCAGGGGTCGGCAACCTACGGCATGCGTGCCAAAGGTGGTATGCGAGCCAATTTTTGATCGTACGCGGGGCGGGCTGAGCCGCTCAGCCCTCTGCCACTCTGGGGCTTTCTGCCGCCGGCTCCTGCCAGCTGGGGTCCCGCCACCAGTCCCACTCAGCACCCGCTGCTGGCATGGGTTAAGGAACCCCAGGCTGGCAGGGGGCTGAGACCCCAGCTGGCAGGAGCCAGTGGCCGAAACCCAAGAGTAGGGCGGGGTGAGCTGCTCAGTCACTGCTCTGGGGTTCCGGCTGCTGGCCCCTTGCCAGATGGGGTCCCCCCCCGCCGCATCCCCACTCACCTTGTGCCTCCAGCCCTGCTCAGCCCTACCAGCCGCCAGCTCCACTCACCTCAGCTGCCGATCTGGGGTTCCAGTCACAGACCTCCTGCCAGCCAGGGTCTGGATCTCCGGCCTTGCTCAGCCTGCTTTCCAGCCTGGAGTCCCAGCAGGCCACCCTGGGCTCTGCTCCTGGCCTTGGATCGCTCCTCTGCAGCAGGCCCGGCTCCAGACCGAAGCGCGCCAAGCGTGCACTTGGGGCGGCATTTTGCCGGCAGGGCGGCAGGTGGCTCTGGCGGACCTTCCACAGTCATGCCTGTGGGAGGTCCACCGGAGCCGCGGGACCAGAGGACCTCCCGCAGGCATGACTGCGGAGGGTTCGCTGGTCCCGCGGCTTGGGTGGACCTCCCGCAGGCATGACTGCGGAAGGTCCGCTGGAGCCGCCTGCTGCCCTCCCAGCACACCTTTCGCAGGCACGTCTGCAAGAGGTCCTCCGGAGCCGCGGGACTGGCAGCACGCTCCCTGTGGCGTGCCGCCGTGCTTGGGGCGGCCAAATTCCTAGAGCCGCCCCTGCTCTGCAGCCTCCCCACTGTGGCCCACTGTCCCCCGCTGGGACAGTGAGGGTTGCACACGAGGCAAGAGGGGGTGCAGCTCAGCACCCCCATCCTAAAATTGCTTATATCAGACCACACTGCGTTTGACCTTGTGCCTGCCTTCTATCGCCATTTTTTTCCCCACTGAGAGTTGAAGGGAACATTTGACAAAATGGCAGCTCCTAAGAAAGCGAAGCTAGATGTCCGATCATTTCAGCCTGCTTGGACAGACGCATTTGGAGTTATTGAAAAGAAGGACCATGCTATTTGTGCTTTCTGTTATGAAAGTGTTGTTTGTCGCACATCAAGTGTTTGACAACATTTTGAAACGAAGCACAAGAAAACCTTTCTTGACGAAGCAGACAAGACTGAATCAATCAAAAAGGCACTGGCAGCCTATGAGAAGCAAAGTAGTGTTTTTAAAAGCTTAAGAGTAAGTAAAAATCAAGCTACAGAAGGAAGTTACAAGATTGTACAGTGCATTGCAAAAAAGGGAAAGCCATTTACAGATGGGGAATATATAAAAGTTTTTCTCAGCAATTCGGAGATTTTGTTCAATGATTTGCCAAATAAAGATACAATCATATCTAGAATAAAAGAACTGCCCATCTCTGCCAGAACAATTGAGAGACGCATAAGTGAAATGGCAGAAAACATTAAGGAAAAGCAGACAACTGCATTGAAAGACACAGCAGTGTTTAGTGTTGCAGTTGATGAGAGCATGGATATAAACAACGTTCCACGTTTGGCAGTTGTTGGAAAATATTGTGCTTCCGATGAAATCCAAGAGGAACTTTGTTGCCTAAAACCCTTGCATGGCACAACAAAGGGGGAAGATATACTGGAAAGTTTTGTAAACCATTTTGAAGAACGAGGAGTTAACATCAGAAAAATATTTTCTGTGACAACAGATGGTGCTCCTGCCATGGTCGGAAAACAGAAGGGATTTGTAAAGTTACTTAAGATCAAATTGGCCATCCAACAGTCAAATTTCACTGTATCATCCATCAAGAAAAATTTCTAATTCAGAGCTTAATAATGTGATGAATACCGTGGTGCGAATTGTGAATGTCCTTGTTGCTCGATCTGCTTTGACTCACAGACAATTTCAAGCACTGCTAGAAGAGATATACAGTGCTTATAATGACATCCCACTTCACAGCAACATTCAGTGGCTAAGTCGTGGCAAGGTTTTGGTGCGCTTTGTAAACTGTTTTGATGCAATCAAGGCCTTTTTGTCAGAAAAAGAACAAAACTACCCCAAACTGGATGATGATAAATGGCTGTGTAAGCTCATGTTTCTAACTGATATCACCGCTCACCTAAACGAACTCAACCTCTGTCTCCAGGGTGCAGGGCAAACAGTTATGGATCTTTATGAAGCCTGGAAAGCATTTGTTGTGAAACTAGCAGTTTTCTCCAGGGATATTCAAACTTCTACTTTCCGCTACTTCCAACTCATAAATGAGCTATCGACACGTTGCACTGTCAATGTCGATGAGATTGGAAAGTACATGCAAGAACTGGAATCAGAATTTTCTGACAGATTTCAAGATGTCCAGCAATTTGGCCCAATACTTTCTTTTCTAATTAAACCTGAAAAGTTCAATGAAAGAGACTTGGATTTGTCTTTATTTCAGTGGATGGGTGTTGAAGATTTTGAAATGCAACTCATTTAGTTAAAAAGTTCAGAACTGTGGACATCAAAATTTGTGGATCTGTGGAGCGCACTTGAAGCTACCGAGAGAGATCATGGGGCCTTTATTCTGATTGGCTGGATGTCCCTGCCAGTGAAATTTAACTGTTTGAAGAAAATTGCATTTGTAATGCTTTCAGCATTTGGATCCACATACCTGTGTGAACAGGTATTTTCACACATGAAATCTGTCCTCTGTCCCTCTCGGAGCCGGTTAACAAGTGATCACTCAGAAGCCTGTGTGCAGCTTAAAGTATCCAAATACGTGCCAGACATTGGAAAACTCAGCAAGGAAAAGCAAGGGCAAGGATCACACTAAACTGATAAGATCTGCATTTTAATTTAATTTTAAATAAAGCTTCTGAAACATTTTGAAAACCTTGTTTACTTTACATATAACAGTAGTTTGGTTATATAGTATAGACTTATAGAGAGACCTTCTAAAAAACATTAAAATGTATTACCGTCATGCAAAGCCTTAAATTAGAGTGTATAAATGAAGACTCGGCACACCACTGCTGAAAGGTTGCCGACCCCTGATCTAGATCATTAATAAAGATGTGATAAAAATCTGTGGATGATAAAAAAGATTGGAACACTGATAATTTATTATGAGGGAGGTCAGTTAAGCTGGGTTCATTCAAAGGAAGTATGTTTCTCCTATGTTTTTGCCATACACACATTATGCTTTAGTGAAACACAAGTTATCGGGCTGAATACAAGGGTGCTACAATATCAAGGTCTACAGATAGATTATGTCCAAAATGTGAATTGTTTCTTACCTGATTTACTCTAATGGTTTCTACAATGTCTTTGTACTTTCCTGTTTCCCTTCTAACAGTAAATGATATGGGCACAGGGAATATGAGTTCTTCAAGTGCTTGCTCATGTCAATTCCATTCTAGGTGGGTGTGTGCTCACGTGTGTGGCTGTTGGAGATTTTTTCCTTACCAGTATCCATAGAGTTGGCTGCGGTGCCCTCTGGAATTCCGCGCTCATACGTTGGTATATTAGGCACCTCCAGCCCTATGCCCTCTCAGTTCCTTCTTACCGCCCGTGGTGGTTAGTCAGAGTCCTCTTCCTTGCTAGCGGTTTTTGTCTCTTCTGACTTTGAGCCTTGGGGCCTTGTGAGTAGTTTGTTTACAGTAGTTAGTGATTGGTGTTGTTAAGTATAGTTAGAAGTTAGAATCCCAATGGGGACTTTTCCCCAGGCGGGGCATGCCCCATTCTCCAGGGTTTAAGCCCTGCTCTGACTAAAACAGGGCTATACCTGTTAGTGACCCCCATAGCAGCTGCCTGAAGTGCTTGGAGGAGTCTCACGTGAAGGAGAAGTGGTGCATTTGCAAAAACTTTCAACTCAGGACCTAGAAAGAGCATGACATCCATCTGAGGGCCCTCCTCATGGAGGCTGCTCTCTGCCCGGTTTCCAAGCCTTCCCGGCCAGACTCTACCTAGTACCTCAGCCTCAGTGCGTAGCGCACCCCCGGTACTGGGCTCTGCCTGGCACCGCTCTCCGTCACTGGTGCCCAAAAAGAAGGCCAAGAAGCATGGCTTCCCGGCACCAGGGAAGAAAGGCCATGGGGTTTCAGGCAAAGGACCCAGTTCGGGCCTCCCCCCCACACCGGAGCCACATGGATCTGCCTCCCCAATCGGGGCCTCTAACCCCCAAGGGATCTGCCACCCACTCCCGGAAGCACTAGGGGACTCAGACTTGTGGCAGGGCCAATGCCTTCCCAGGCTCTCCCAGTGTCTAGAAAGCAGAGGCCTCTACCAGTGCCACCAGCACCACATATGCCGCAGCAAGCGGCAAAGGCTCCTTATGAGTGCAAGCCAGCCATCAAGACCCCTCAGAGGGCAATTGAGCACTGCCGATCCCCAGAGCCGAGGCAGCAATCTCTGCTCTGTGCTGCAGATCTCTGGCTTTGCAGCCCAGGTTCTCTGTGGCTCACCCAAGACTACCCACACCGCAATCGCAGTCTCCACCCTCTTGATGTAGGTCGGCTATGGGGAGGCGCTGGTCACCGTATCACTGGCACCATTCATCCTTCTGCCGATCATTGTCTCTGTGCAGATCCCTGTCTCCTGCACCGTGGGAATTATCTCCATCGCAGTACCTGTTCCCTCAGTCCTAGTCCTCCTGTTCGAAGCACTGGTCTCCAGTGGCAATGGTTAGCCATCAGACAGAGACATCAACAGCCCTACCGTGGTCACCAGAAGGGGATTCGTCCGGCAAGGAGAGGAGTTCAGCTCCTCACCAAGGTATCACTGCACAATTGGACACCTGAGGCTGCGTCGACTTCTGCGATACCAGCTTGGCAACAAGGCCAGTAGCCACCGCAGTGGCCCTATTGGAGTGTGTTGGGCATGCCTGTGATGCCTATGCCCCCTGTGCGCCATTCGTTGGCCACCATCTTGGAGCAACAGTAGACAGCACTAGCAGCACTGGGATTGGTGTGTGAAGCACACTTGGAGGTTGGGGTAGAGGAACGAGTGCCCAACTCAAAACACCTTTCTGCCACAGGGAATGATGCCTGGGGCCTCCCCTGGCAGCACAGTTATTGTCCTCATGCCCAGATGAGGCGGTGGTGGGATCCTTGAGTGCTCACTGGACGATTTTAAAGAACACCAGGTTCTGCTTCGATGGGTGGCCAAGAACTTGGGCCTAGAGGTAGAGGAGATGGTAGTGCAGGCAGACACCCTGTTCAGTGTGCTCTTGGTGTCTACCAGTGCCCGTGTTGCACTACCGTGTTGCACTACCAGTGCATGATGGGGTCTTGAAAACTGCCAAGGCCCTCTGGCAAACCCTGTCATCCACCCTGCCCACCTACAAGAGGACTGAAGTACTTCATCCCAGCCAAGGTGTTCGAGTACTTGTATACCCACATGCCTCCACACTCGCTGGTCAGCTCTGCAGCCAATGAAAAGGACAAGCAGGGGCAGACCAGTTTAACCCCCAAAAATAGAGGCCAAGAAACTCGACCTTTTTGGGAGGAAAATGTATTCAACAGCCAGCCTTCAGTTCGGGGTGGCAAACCACCGGCTTCTCTTGGGAAAATATAATTTTAACTTATGGGACTCCCTCGTAAGTTAAAGGAGTCTCTGCCCCAGGATTTGGGCACCCTGGTGGAAGAGGGTACTGCAGCAGTAAGGTGCTCCCTTCAAATCCCATCACCTTTCTTCCCTGGTGCTGGGGAGCTCTGCTTCTTGGCTTTCTTTTGGGGCACTAGTGACTGAGAGTGGTGCCAGACAGAGCCCAGTGCCAGGGGTGCGCTACGCACCAAGGCTGAGGTACAAGGGGTGGAGTCCGGCAGGGAAGGCTCAGAAGCCGGGCAGAGAGCAGCCTACATGAGAAGGGCCCTCAGACAGATGTCACGCTCTTTCTAGGTTCAAATGCAACATTTATCCTTCAGCGGTTAGGGTGGTCTCTGGCTGTCCCAGAACCCTGGCAGTCTTCTGCCCCCAAACCTGATGGCATTGCACTTGACAGCATGGCTACTGCATGGCTGAATGAGGAGGAATGGAAATGCTTGGCCTATGTCCAAGAGGTCTTGTTGGGTAGCAGAAAGTCCTCCACCAGAGCAACCTACCTCACCAAGTGAGAAGAGGTTCATGGGCTGGCCCTCAGACTGCGGCATCTGGGCTGAACAGGCTTTGCTGCAGGTGATCCTGGACTATCTTCCGCACCTCAAGTTCTGAGGGTAGTCCTTGTCATCGATCAAAGTCTATTTAGCCACTATTTTGGCCTTCTGCCCTCTGCTCCAGGGCAGGTCAGTCATTGCTCACGACATGATGGTCTAATATTTGAAAGGTCTGGAGCGTCTCTACCCACACGTCAGGAATCCCATCCTCCCTGGGACCTGAACCTTGTGCTATCATGGCTCATGAGTCCTCCCTTTGAGCCTCTAGCTTCCTATTCTCTTCTCCTCCTCTCCTGGAAAGTTTTTTTCTTGGTCACGATAACATCCGCCCATCTGAGATCAGGGTGCTTACTTCAGAGCTGCCCCATACAATGTTCTACAAGGACAAGGTCCAGCTGCAGCCACGCTCAGTGTTCTTGCCCAAGGTAGTTTCACAATTTCATACCAGCCAAGACGTATATTTACCGGTCTTCTTTCCGAAGAATAAAACGGAAGAGAAGTGCAAATTGCATGCCCCAGACATCAGGAGAGCACTTTCCTTCTACATCGACAGGACTAAGCCATTTCGCAGGTCAACACAGGTGTTCATTGCAGTGGAGGACAGGATGAAAAGTCACCCAGTGTCTGCGCAGAGGATTTCATCCTGGATCACAGCCTGCATCCATTACTGCTATGACCTGGTGAAGGTGCCTCCACCAGCAACCATGACTGCCCATTCAACTAGGGCACAGGTTTCATCGGCAGCCTTCCTGGCCTAAGTGCTGATTCAGGATATCTGCAGGGCCATTACCTGGTCATCTATCCTCATGTTTATGTCGCATTACACACTTACCCAGCAGGCCCGAGAAGATGCTGGCTTTGGTAGAGCAGTGTTGTAAGCCACACGAACATGAACTCTGAGCCCGCCTCCTGGTATACTGTTTGCGAGTCACCTAGAATGGAATCGACATGAGCAAACACTCGAAGAAAAAACTGATACCTACCTTTCGTAACTGTTGTTCTTTGAGATGTGGTGCTCATGTCCATTCCATTGCCCGCCCTCCTGCCCTTCTGTTGGAGTTGCCGGCAAAAAGGAACTGAGAGGCACCTAATATACCGACGCATGAGCGTGGCGCTCAAGAGGGCGCCACAGCCGATCCTAGGGATAACGCTAAGGCACAAATCTCCTGACGGCCGCGCACGTGGGCATGTGCACACCTAGAATAGAATGGACATGAGCAACTCATCTTGAAGAACCTACAAAAGCTAGGTAACTTTTTTTTGTAAATGTTTAATCCATTTAAATTTCACCTGGAATGGTATATCATCGAAGGTAGGTGTAAGTCCATCAAATCACAGACATGTGTCTTTAAGGGGCTCCCTGGGATAACAGGACAGAGGCAGATGTTTTCAGTACTAATATCAAATAGGATGGGTGTAGGATATATTCTGGACTAATAATGCAAATAAAGATTAATTTCTATTGCAAAAATGTAAAACACATAAAATGATAATTTCAAGGGCAATGCTAAATTGAAGTCCCTGAGAAAATACTCTAAATTAGATGAACTACCTGTAAAACAAACATCATAGATAAAAAGTGAATTTACTTAATATGCAAAAGTTAATAAAATGGGAGTGAGGGGGAGAAGAGGAATGGCTAAATAGTCCGCTCTCAGTGAAATAAAACGTGAAAGTTCATCCATGCTATAGGGGTTTATTGAAAGTTCACAAGACAAAATGCAGCCTGATGTATTAAAGAGAGGGTCACTGGGATTTCAGTCTCAGGAGCTGTCAGCATGGCTTCAATCACAACCTTTACAAATATACTCAAAAAGTGTAAAAGAACAAAACTAGGGACTAGCTGGTCACTAGTCCTGTGTGCCTATGCAAAAGACACTCCTTTGATCTCTTGTGAGCTACTCATACCTCAGGGTGCAGCACAGGATGGGAAGAAGCAGGGAATATGGTGGTGGAAGGGGCGTAGGACAGTCTTTGGGGCTGGATGGCTACCCTTGAATGATGGAGTCAAGCTATTTGGAAAAATTAAAGAGCATTACATTTTTTGTCAATTTTCTTATTTACAAAATCTACAGACTTCTCTAAACATTTCAAATTGAAGGTGTCTCAGTGTAGACATTCATTTAGGGCTAGATTGTCGCTTTATTATTTGACCCTATCAAGGAGCAGCACAGAGTTTTACTGTCTCAGGATCAGCCAGGAAAACAGATAGTGACTTGGCACAATGTATGTTACCCATAGACTGGTGCTCCTGCTGCTGGTTCAGCACAATGTACCTCTTCCCTGGAGCATCAGGAGCCCAATACTCAGAACCTCTCAGAGTCACAGTCTGTTTCCAAAGCAGCTTCTGGATTCTGTCATTCAAGAGTAATGGTCCAGTCACAAATGAGCAGTGAGAGGTAGTGAAGTAGAAAGTTTGATAAGGACTGGGGAGAAAAAAATCTATTTCAAATTTCTCAGAGGTGTAAATTGAGTGAGAAAATTAATTTTGGTAAGTATAAAAAAATCTTTAGTGTCTTTGTAATAGTACATTTTTCCTCAATATTTACTTTTAAAACCGAATCTCTTTTGCATATACTGTATATAAATAAAGTACAGAAATACTTTTCTGCAAAAAATGTTGCCTAATTAAAAAATGCATATCATAATTATATTGAGACTTAGGAATAATAAAGTATTATATTTGTAATTTTACAGCTAGAAGTAGCACTGTGGTTGTCACATATTATAGTACACACAGTCTGATTGTTGCAAAGTAGACATCTGCCAGAAACATTTCAGTTTAGCATGATGAATTTACCCTAGCCCTGTCAAGAATCACATTACAATGCCAAAGTTTTGCTTTGAATATAGGTTGAAAAACAGAAATAAATTTGTTGAGGTAGGGTTTCAGATTCCCTCAGAATCATGTCATTACTGGTATTGTGGCTAGGTGCATATGAGCTCCTGTTGTTCCTTGGGGAATTCCCCAATAGCAAATGTCACTCATTTAATCAGTATGGTGAAAGGAAAGATATTGTTGACTGTGGGTGATACAACTAGGCTATCAGCACTGCATCAAGGATGCTAGCACACAAAGGGCATTCCATTACATGAAAGCATAAGGACTTTTTAAAGTGCAATCCATTGTTGAGCCTTTTATAGAAATTAGCATATGAAGTGCATATGCTCTGTTTCTCAGTGATCCTCCATGGTGAGTGTAATACATAGATGCTTGATATAGTACTAATTATGTATGAGGTGCTCCCAGGCTGCACTGTTTGGGTTAATATGCTAGTTGGGCCCAGTTTTAAGCTCAGATACACATGAGGCATAATATGAGTGTCTGAGCGGCACGTTGCTGTCTACACACGTAAATGTAATTCTCTGGGACCTTGAAGTTTTGAAAATGGCATCTGAGGAAAAGAAAGTGTGTTTTCCGCATCTGTGTTTGAAGAGTCATCAAAATGGGATGTGATTTGAACAAATGCAGGATGTCTTACTCTTTGCTCAGGGGAGCTTATTTTTCTTCTTTTCAGTAGGAGTCAGTGGTGTGCTAGGCATTTTGCAAATAGACAAGAAGCACGATCTGTGCATGTATCACATTCGTATTAATATATGTGTTAATATACCTTGTATAAAACATTCTTTATATAATGTTTTTGTTTTTTTGTAAAGTATGTGGATGTATTTAGCTGTATAGTTAGGCCAACTGTCTACCCACCTGAATGGCTACACATCTTTCAGCTAAATCCTGAATGCCAGGGCATCATCCAGATATTTGATTTTCTTTAGATTTCTCATCTGGTTTTTGTTTTTGTTTTTTTGTGTGTGTGTTTTGGCCAGGGCTGGCTCCAGGGGTTTTGCTGCCCCAAGCAGCCAAAAAAAAAAAAAAAAAAAAAAAAAAAGCTGCGATCGCGATCTGCGGCAATTCGCTCCGAGCGGGAGTGAGGGACCCTCCACCGAATTGGCTCCGAATAGCTGGACATGCCGCCCCTCTCCGGAGTGGCCGCCCCAAGCACCTGCTTGCTAAGCTGGTGCCCGGAGCTGGCCCTGGTTGTGGCTAATAATAAAAATATATTTAGTAATCCAAGTGTAATTAAAGGAAGGCGTTTGCTCTCTTATATATATTCCTCTTTTGTTAAACTGGTTCTGAACATCACGTGTGGAAGCCTACAATACTGTGGCAATTGCTTGTTATGCACCATAAGATAGGAGATTTCTGTATTTGGTGGGATGCAAATTGTATTGCTAGTGTCTTTCCTCTGCTTGGTCCTCCAGCTGCTACCTCCTGCCTCCTACCTTCCTCCCCCAAGTCACATCAGCAAGAAGAATAAAGTCTAAAGCCATTTAGATCTTGCTAACCACAGCATGATGACTATCCAAGACTCTCAGCCCTCTGAGGCCTGGTCATTGAGTCTCAGGATGTGATGGAGTTTCTTTGGCATCTGGAGATGGTTGAAATCATTATTCCTAGGTGTTCAATGTTAGGGAGGAATCCTGGACCACTCTTGAATTATGAATTATCCTTACAGAAGTCCACAGCCCCTTAAGTCATTTGCATAAAGAACATTGTTTCTTGATTGTAAGTTTTAATATTTGTACCAGGGTTCGCATGGGTCCTTTTTAATACATCAAAATAAATATCCTTGTCTAGAGCATTCACAGTTGACATTTATTTCAGCAGTGCTCTTGTGAATAGCCCAATATACAGAGTGACTGACGAGAGACACCCTATTCTTCTACAGCTGAATTAGGACTAATACACATGTTACACAGTGTGCTGTCTGACAAGTTGAATCAGCTACTCCAAATGCATGCTGCCCTATTCCAGAGCACTGGAAAACTCAAAGGACATCAAATTGAATTACACAGATAACAGAGTTCACTCTGTGGTTTTGTCACACAGAGGAAATCCCGTTCCACATTAGGAAATTAATGGAAGAAGAGCTAATGCACCCAGGGAAGCTCAGAACTGAGCATGTGGAAGGCCCACATATCTCTCCTACTGTGATAGCTCAGAAGCCAAAGCATTGGTTAAAGAGTCAAAGCAATGCTCATGTGCAGCTCCCAAACAATGCAACAAAATGTAAACCATATCATCTGTCCGAGGGACAATGTAATTCCAGTCCTAAATGTAGCCCAGTTTCCTTTTCCCAAACTAAATCTCACAGCGGGATACAACCAGCCAGGCTTCCACCTGGGGTCCAGACATATAACAATGAAAATACATGTAGGCCTGCATCTTTACACATTATTAGATCTCGGAAAATTGTCAGTCACAGAGATAATTGAAAACATAATCTAGAAGGTTTTACTACAGCTATCTGAACTTTGAATGCCAGAGTGATCCATCGGTATTTGCCACATAACACTTGCTTTCACATTTTCAAGTTTTTCCCTTCAACCAAGGGGGCTAGAACCTTAATTAAAAAAAAAAACCCAAAAAACAAAAAAACTGAGATTCTCCTGAAAACTCTTGATTCCAGCAGCTGGGTCTTTAAGAAAAGCACCAAACTTTGAAACTCTTAATTTTACTTCAGAACAAGTGTTAGGACCTGATCTCATCCCCACTGAAGCCAGTGGAACAAATTCTGCACCTGGCTGGCTACACAAAACCTAGAGCATCAGCCCACCAACTTTGATTTACACTGGTGTAATTGAGCTCAGAATTTTGCCCAATGACTGCTATGCAGCAGCAGGAACAGGACCTAATTGGGTGTCTATGGTGCTCAGACTTTTAGAATGATTTTCAAACTCATTAAGCCTGGTCCTTGATGTCTTCTAGTTTCTCTCCATTTTCAGGTATATTTGTTCTTCTTCGAGTGATTGCTCCTATGCATTCCAGTTAGGTGTGCGCGCTGCGCGTGCACGGCTCTTCGGAACATTTTTACCCTAGCAACTCCGGCGGGCCGGCTGGGCGCCCCCTGGAGTGGCGCCGCTATAGCGCCGGATATATACCCTAGCCGGCCCGTCCGCTCCTCAGTTCCTTCTTACCGCCCGTGACGGCCAGTTGGAACAGTGGAGTGCTCCGTTCACCTCCACAACCCTAGTGTTTCTCCGTTTGATAAGTATATATAGTTGGTTAAGTTAGTTAAGTTAGTTAAATAGTTTAGTATAATTAGTGTAGTAAGGGGAATTAGGGGGGTTCGCCCCTCTTTTCCACAACCGGTGCGGGCTCATGCCCAAGGCACCGGGGTTTAAGCCCTGTTCGGCTTGCCAGCGGCACATGCCGATTGGGGATCTGCACGACTCCTGCCTGCGCTGTCTCGGGGAGTCCCATCGGCCAGACAAGTGCCCGATTTGTACGGCGTTTAAGCCACGGACGAGAAAGGAGCGGGACTCTCGATTAAAGCAGCTCCTTATGGAGTCGGCACTTAGCCCTGCCGCGCCGACCCGAACGGCGCCGAAGCCTTCCTCGGCGCGCAGCGCACCAGCGGTCCCGAGCCGGTCCAGTACCGAGACTGTACGACCTCCACAACCGGCACCGGTGTCCAGGCACCGTTCCCTCTCTCCGGCACGGAAACGGAAGGCGGCGCAGATGGCCTCTAAGCCTCCTGCACCGGGACCGCTCACCCAGCCACCTCCGGCACCGACTGGTGGTGGTGCACAAGCCGTGCATGGTTCCGTCGACTCCGGCACCCCAAGAGCCGTTGAGTCCGGTACCTCCCTGCTCCCTGGTGCCAACCGCGGTCGAGCTACCTCTCCCATCAACGCCCGAGACCTTCTCGATGGCGAGAGAGCTCATCGAGCTCACAGAGGCACCGAGCCTCCGGCCCCCGGCACCGCCGGTGCGGGCTGTTCAGTCAGTGGGCAAGCCGGCTATGATGTGGCCCCCGTCCCCTGACAGACGGGATAGACGGCGCTCCAGGTCTCGGTCCCGATCCCGGAGACGGTCGCCGTCACGCCGATCCCAGTCCCGGCACCGATCACCATCGCGGTACCGCTCCCCATCTCGGCGCCGGTCACAGTCCCGGTACCGCTCAGCATCGCGGTACCGGTCGCACTCCCGGAGACGCTCCCGGTCCCGGTCACCTGACCACCGATACCGCAGGAGGTCCGGCTCCCGGTACCGTTCCCAGCACCGCGAATCCCGAAGCCGCTCCCGCCGCCGTTGGTCGAGATCGCGGTCGAGCTCCCAGCACCGACACAGTCGATGGTCCTGCTCTTGCTCCCGGCACCGCGATGACTGGCACCAATCCCCGGCACCGTCCAGGGACAGACTGGCGGCATTGACGGCGCAATCTCTGAGCGCCTCTGCCCCCCATGGCCCTCTCACCAGCCCTCAGTCGCCTCTCAGACGGGCAGCGGTGGAGATCTCTGGGCCGACCCCCAAGGCCAGGACCACGGACCACAGCAGTGGGGCTTTTGGGCCCCCTGGGCCTACCACCAGGCTCATGGGCTCCCCTTCCCCGCGGGCTCCGAATGCAGGATGCCGGAAGCCACGGTTAGCAGGCCTCCCCCATCACCACCGGGTGAGGCCCCACCGCCACCTGTTACGGCGGAGCATGCGGTGGCTGAGGCAGCTTCCCACCCCCTGGAAGACCCACCTCCAGAGGCCGTGGTCCAGGGTCTGTCCTCGTCTTCGTCGCCGGACGAGGCGGTGGCGGGGGCTTCTACGGCGGATCCCCCTCCAATTGACTTGCGGGCCCACCAGGACCTTCTTTGCCGGGTGGCGAAGACTATTGACCTCCCCGTGGCCGAGGTCACTGAGGATGACGACCCGGTGACCAGGGTGCTCGGAGCTGAGGCCCCGCTGCGGGAGGCCCTCCCCTTTATCCGCACCATTCAAAAGAATGCCACTACCATCTGGCAGTCACCGGCGTCCGTCCCTCCCACTGCTCATGGAGTCGAACGCAAGTACTCGGTTCCTCCCACCGGGTACAAGTACCTATATACCCACCCATCTCCGGACTCCCTCGTGGTGCAGTCCGTCAATGACCGGGAGAGACATGGGCAACCAGCTCCGGCGCCAAAATCTAAAGAAGCACGGCGCATGGATCTGTTGGGCCGGAAGGTCTATTCGGCGGGTGGTCTCCAGCTCCGGATTGCCAACCAGATGGCTCTCCTCGCTCGCTACACCTATGACATTCTGGTGTCCCTGTCCAAGTTCTCGGAACTAATCCCAGCAGCCTCCCGACAAGAGTTCTCGGCCCTCCTTGAGGAGGGCAGGAAAGCCTCCCGGTCCTCCATCCAGGCCGCTCTGGACTCGGCGGACTCAGGTGCCAGAACTCTGGCCTCGGGAGTGACCATGCGGCGCATCTCTTGGCTGCAGTCCTCCACCTTGCCGCCCGAGGTGCAGTACACCCTGCAGGACCTGCCCTTTGACACTCAAGGGCTCTTTTCTGAGAAAACGGACTCAAGGATTCAGACCCTCAAAGATGGTTGAATTGCTATTCGCACCCTGGGTATGCACACACCGGCTACCCAGCGGAGGTCGTTCCAGCAGCAGCCATACCGACCATTTACCCAGGCCCAGTCACGGCCTTATAACAGCCGCAGAGGCAGCCTAAACCACCGTAGACCGTCGGGCAACAGGCGTAATCAGGCCCAGGCACCTTCTAAGGCCCCTCAAGGGCCTAAGCAGTCATTTTGATGGGACGCCCGAGGACGGCCCATCAGTCTCATTACCGGATCCTTCCCCGTTATTTTGCAACCGCCTTTCCCACTTCCTCCCGGCGTGGTCCCAAATAACTACGGACAACTGGGTACTTCGTACGGTCCAGTATGGTTACCGCCTTCAGTTTGTTTCGTCCCCTCCCTCCCACCCACCTTCCCTGTCCCTCTTCAGGGACCCCTCTCACGAGCAATTCCTCTTACAAGAGGTTGAGACTCTGTTGAGTTTGGGTGCCATAGAGGAGGTGCCGCACAACATGCGGGGCAGGGGATTTTATTCCCGATATTTTCTCATCCCCAAGGCGAAAGGAGGTCTCCGACCGATATTAGACCTCCGGGAGCTCAACGGGTACCTGCTCAAGCTCAGGTTTCGCATGGTAACCCTGGGGACCATCATTCCCTCCCTGGATCCGGGAGACTGGTTTGCCGCCCTCGATATGAAGGATGCTTACTTCCATATCGCGATCTACCCTCCCCATCGACGCTACCTGCGCTTCGTGGTCAACAACGCACACTACCAGTTTGTGGTACTTCCCTTCGGCCTTTCCACCGCACCGAGGGTCTTCACAAAGTGCATGGCAGTGGTTGCTGCAGTCCTCCGCCGTTGTCGCATACACGTCTACCTGTATCTCGACGACTGGCTGGTTCGCGGGCCATCCCGAGAGCTGGTAGCAGATCAAATGGCCGAGATCCTAGTCCTATTTCGGTACCTTGGCCTCCTCATAAACGCCGAAAAGTCCACTTTAACTCCATCACAGAGGGTGGAGTTCATGGGAGCGGTCCTGGACTCCAGTTTGGCCAGGGCCTGCCTCCCTCGACCTCGGCACCAAACTATGGTCTCCATCATCCGGGACCTGCACGCTTTTCCCACGACAACGGTTCGGTCCTGCCTACGCCTCCTGGGCCACATGGCGTCCTGCACGTTCGTGACCACGTACGCGAGGCTGCGCCTTCGCCCGTTTCAAACTTGGCTTGCATCGGTGTACCGTCCGCACCGCGACCCCCTGGACATGGTAGTCACGGTCACGAAGCCAGTCCTCGGTTCGCTCACCTGGTGGCTGGACCCAGAAGTTGTGTGTGCAGGAGTCCCATTCCGCCCTCCTTGCCCGTCCGTCACCTTGACCACGGATGCCTTGGCGCTGGGATGGGGGGCTCACCTTGGTGACCTGCACACCCAGGGTCTCTGGTTACCCCGAGAGCTCTCCCTGCACATCAACGTCAGGGAGCTGCGAGCGATCCGCTTGGCGTGTCACACCTTCCGCGCACATCTGCAAGGGCGCTGTGTGGCGGTGTTCACGGACAACACGACGGCGATGTTCTATGTGAACAAGCAGGGCGGAGCCCACTCCTCCCTACTTTGCACGGAAGCAATGCTCCTGTGGGACTTCTGTGTAACCCACTCGATTCACCTGTCAGCGTCCTTTCTTCCAGGAGTGCAGAACACGCTGGCCGACCATCTCAGCAGGTCATTCATCTCCCACGAGTGGTCCCTTCGTCCGGATGTGGTGCTCACAATTTTCCAAAGGTGGGGGTTTCCCCAGATAGACCTGTTTGCCTCCAAGGAGAACAGGAAGTGCCACCGGTTTTGTTCCTACCAGGGTCGCTCCCGAGGCTCCCTGTCGGACGCATTCCTCTGCTCCTGGACGGATCACCTCCTCTACGCCTTCCCTCCGTTCCCACTCATACACCGGGTGCTACTCAAGCTTCGGAGGGACAGGGCCCACCTCATTCTCGTCGCTCTGGCCTGGCCACGGCAGCATGGGTACACTCTGCTGCTAGAACTCTCCGTTCGGGATCCCATTCCCCTTCCGTTATGGCCGGATCTCATCACGCAGGACTTCGGCAGACTCCGCCACCCGGACCTGCAGTCCCTCCATCTTACAGCTTGGTACCTGCGTGGTTGACCCACGCGGAGCAGGACTGTTCGGCGGCGGTGCAGCAAGTCCTGATGGAAAGCAGGAAGCCTTCCACTCGCTCAACCTACCTTGCGAAATGGAAGCGTTTTGCGCTCTGGTGCAATCACAGAGGCCTTAATCCCTTCCTGGTCCCTATTCCTACGATCCTGGACTACCTCTGGTCCCTTAAGGAACAAGGACTCGCGGTCTCCTCCTTGAAGGTACACCTGGCAGCCGTGTCCGCCTTTCGTCCATCCATAGGAGGTCGGTCCATCTTTTCCAACCAGATGGTTTCCCGCTTCCTTAAGGGCCTGGACCGCTTGTACCCGCCGTTACGACGTCCTACCCCATCCTGGGATTTGAACCTAGTTCTGGCCAAGCTTATGGGAGCACCCTTTGAGCCCCTGGCCATGTGCTCCCTGCTCTATCTCTCGTGGAAAACGGCCTTCCTCGTCGCTATAACGTCAGCAAGACGAGTTTCCGAGCTCCGTGCCCTAACGGTTGGTCCACCGTATACCGTCTTCCACGGAGACAAGGTGCAGCTTCGACCACACCCGGCCTTCCTCCCCTAAGGTGGTGTCGGCCTTCCACCTCAACCAGGACATTTTCCTTCCGGTCTTCTTCCCGAAGCCGCACGCCTCACCTCGTGAGCAACAGCTTCACACCCTGGACGTCCGCAGGGCCCTCGCTTTTTACATAGAGCGGACGAAGCCCTTCCGGCGTTCGCCCCAGCTGTTCGTAGTGGTTGCTGATCGCATAAAGGGCGAGCCGGTCTCCTCTCAGCGGATTTCCTCCTGGGTGACTGCATGTATCCGGACATGCTACGAGCTTGCTTGCGTGCCAGCTAGCCGCCTCACCGCTCACTCCACGAGGGCGCAAGCCTCGTTGGCCACCTTTCTGGCCCATGTTCCCATCCAAGACATCTGTAGAGTGGCCACCTGGTCATCTGTCCACACCTTCGCTTCCCACTACGCGTTGGTGCAACAATCCAGAGATGATGCAGCCTTCGGCTCAGCAGTCTTACACTCTGCCATGTCTCACTCTGACCCCACCGCCTAGGTAAGGCTTGGGAATCACCTAACTGGAATGCATAGGAGCAATCACTCGAAGAAGAAAAGACGGTTACTCACCGTTGTAACTGTTGTTCTTCGAGATGTGTTGCTCCTATCCATTCCAGACCCGCCCTCCTTCCCCACTGTCGGAGTAGCCGGCAAGAAGGAACTGAGGAGCGGACGGGCCGGCTGGGGTATATATCTGGCGCTATAGCGGCGCCACTCCAGGGGGCGCCCAGCCGGCCCTCCGGAGTTGCTAGGGTAAAAATGTTCCGAAGAGCTGTGCACGCGCGGCGCGCACACCTAACTGGAATGGATAGGAGCAACACATCTCGAAGAACACCAGTTACTACAGGTGAGTAACCGTCTTTTCTGTGATGTTGCTATTTTCTGCTACGTATTGTGAGCATAAGATTAATTTTTCTCAGATTAAGTTTTTGGTTCTCTTGGCTCTCACATATTAGATATTCTATCAATTCTTATATTTCCTTATGTTGTCAATTGGCAAGATATGCAACACTGAACTAGTTCAAGTTAAGTATTTATTGTCTATATAGATGTGTTTGCCTTTTATCTTCCTTTTGTCTCTTGACATACTTACATGTATAGGGCCTGAGTCAATGCCCATTGAAGTCAATGAGGGTCAAGTCCCAAGAGATGAGCTATCAACATGTTTTAAAAAGAGGCTTCTGCAAAAAATCTCCACACTAACCTGTTCTAACCCTCATGTACTGGGAGAGAAGGTGCTTGTCAACATGATGGAACTGGGCAGTCCTTGTGCAAAGTTTTTAAGTATACCTACCCGTTGATGTCATTTGTCAGTTCCTACGGTAAAGATTTGCTCTTCAGAAATATTGTTAGACCCCTATGAATATTTCACCTCTGGCAGGAGTGACATAGCTGTATCCAAGCAGGGTGAACTCTATCAGAAACAAGAGATCATCCCAAACCTTCTTTGATTGTACTGACAATTTTAGCCAGGGCCTTAGGGAGCCCCTTCTTGCACATAGTTTAGATAAATTATATATAGAATTATTTGTCTATTGTACTTCTAAAGTACCAATGATCCATGCCAAACAAGAAGCAGTGAGCATGCCAACAAAGGGTTTATAATCTCACTTTTCCTGTCCTTTCCCAGTGGATGTTTGGTTGTCTGATTATCTTATTTGTATTGTTAATCTTTTTTGCTCTCTTCCCCCCATTTTCCAAATGTTTTGGCTGCTGCACATGATAGTCCAGTGTCTACTTTGCAGAGTTGCTGTCTCTATTCTAATTACAATACGCTGGCCAGCCAAGCACAGGTAGATAACTGGCCCTTCTTTTTCCAGCTGCAGTAGGCTAAAGCAGTTCCTCACATGGCCAATGTCTGGCAAAGAATAAATGACTTCTTACAGCCAGCTTTAAGACAAATAAAAATATAGGGCTTCCTGCAGCTGAAATCTTAATGTTACAAGAGGTTTCCTGCAGCCAGTCTTCCAATGTGTATTTAGTGCTGCAGCCTGTGTTTCTGAAAGCGCTCTTGCCTTTGGGATAGTGATGCTCCATTTCCAGTTAAACTGAGTAATGACTCCTCAGCACAGACCTGCCAAAAGCTCCTACTTTTTTTTTTTTGCAGCTTCCTTCTTTCTGGAGGGCTGGTGGGGAAATCAGCAGAGCCCGGTCCTATTATTTCACAGCAGGGTCTCTCTGCAATTCATGCAGTGAGGGCAGACCCTCACTCTGACTCTTCCTTTAACTGTATTGCTCTCTCTAGCTTTGTATTTAATTAGATGTTACATCACTGTGATACCTTCCTTTCTGGCATTGGCTGAATTTTACAATATTGGAATAATATAGTTTGTCAAAAGTATACTAATCTCATTCTAAAATCTGGGCATTTCATGTTCACTTCCTAGGCTGCTCTTGTGGAAAGCACGACAATCTTAAATCCTTATCTGAAAATTCTATGAGCCTGTCATTTTTTCACTCTTGACTTGCATATCAAAGAGATCTGTTTCTTTATATCATCCTGTCTACCTTCCCATTATATTTTTACATTATGATATTGAAGACGTCTTTGATCATTTTGTAGTTTTTTTAGGTTCTTGTGTAATATGTTCACTTGCTTGTCTGGTAGCATGTTCACTTTGCTTGTCTAGAACGCTGCATGTCAGGGAGACAATCTGCACAAGCCTAATCTTGTCTGTCTTGGGTTTTGATTAGTTGGCATATTTTGTCTGATGCACTACATAAGTTGTCTTAGCGTTTTGGCTGAGCCTTTGTTGATAATTAATATATTTTCTCCAGGGACGTTAATGAATATATTTCCTCCAGTGTTTTATTCCTTCTTTCCTTGATAGTACAAAATAAAAACCACTATAATTTTTGAAGTGCCTTAGGGTTTCCCCCTCCCCCGCCTACACCTTACAAAAGTGGTTCTATTACATCAGTAATTCATTTAGGGTCTATTATATCACGGTTAATGAGAAAATTAGTTTACTGATATCAGTAATATTCACTCTTCCTTAGCACTTGCATTATATTACAGAGTTAGCATGCAGCGACTGTTAGTTGTTCTTATAGATCTTTGCAGATTCAGAAGGCTCCTGTTATATTGGCAAAGGTCAGTTTTTCAAAGGCAGCCTGTTCAAACTGAAGACTAGGTTCTGCCACTGTTAATCACAATGCGTAGTACCTATACTTCTTAAGTAGCCCCATTCGTTTCAGTGAGACTACTCAAGGAATAAGGTACAACAAGGTAAGGGTGGCAGAAACCAATTCTAAGTGATTATTTTCAAATTATGTTCCACTTGTTTTTCTCATGTTAGATTGCTATTCTGGAGCAAAATGTAGCTTTTGGTCTGGAGGCAGGTAAAGTTCACTTTTGTCTATTCAGACTGCTGCATCTTTCATTTTTTCCATGTATAAGGTACATATCCCGGCCTCTAGTTGCATTTACAATGGTCTTAATAGAAAACACTACATAAGGTATATTGCAGACTCCTTGGGGAAGGGGCTGCCTTTTTGTTCTGAGTTTGTACAGCACCTAGTGCAATGGGCTCCTGGACGATCATCAGGATCCCTAGGTGCTATCGCAATACAAATAATACAGTAATATGAATAACAAGGTGTCAGCTAAACAAACCTTTGTTAATTAGCGAATGCAACAAAACTGCTTCTCCTAACAAATGAAAGAGTATGAATAAAACCAGAGGCCAGTTGGTCACCACACACACTCTGCTGAGCAAAGAGGGTGGGGGAAATAAATTCCAAAGTTAAGGGTTGTCTTCTGCTATCCCCTAAGAGATACCAGCTGGAGGACTGTCAGGACAAGAGTGTCTCTCTTTGTACTGTACACCATCATCCAGGGCACTCCACAGTAATCCAGCCTGGAGAGTGATAAAAGCACGGCTAACTGTGAGGAGACCCACATCTGGTATCTTTTAAAAAGAGATTACACTCTCCTGAGTGTTAAAGAAAAGGTGGCCTCCAATACTATCAGGCAATCTGTGTAATGACTCAGTATTTCATCCTCAGTTTATCTGGAGTAGCCTAATGTAGTGTGGGACAACCCAAGGTGTTTTCCTCATTCTGCCATTTAGGAAGAAGGCCATCGTGCTGAAACCTCACTTGGATCAGCTTTCATGCCGATATTCAATGAGGCCGCCGTACATTTAGGAAAAAAGGTTTGTGGATTCCACCAGCTTCCTGAGGATGGAGCCGGTTTTCAATATGTACTTCCCTCTCCGCCCGCCCCCTTTAATTATAAGCTAATAAAAGTTACATTGAAACTCCTTCATTCAGAATACTGAGAAGTACCAACATCTTGTTTTGTTGCACAGTGTTCTGGAGTATATATAATAACAATTTCAGAGTAGCAGCCGTGTTAGTCTGTATCCGCAAAAAGAACAGGAGTACTTGTGGCACCTTACTAATAACAATGTGCATCACAGTAGGAGGAAACTGCTGAAAAATAATTACAATGAGATATGTCACTGATGGCTTATGCAGAGCCTGCTGGGAATTCCTCATGTGCTGTTATTTTTAATAAGAATATTTACTGTAATAAACACTGTAGATCTCTATTTTTAGTTTAATATAAAGGTATAAATCAAAAATTATGAATTATATTACTCAGTTGTATCTCTTGAATTATCTTAACCATATGAGGCTGCTTTTAAAATTAAGCAATTTATTATTTTCTAAAGAGCAGCTTGGGGACCATTTAATACATATAACTGAAAAGTGATGTAATTACAAACAGAGGGGTAGAAGTCATGTTATACAGTCACAGTTTATAAATTGAACCTTGAATATCTTAATATATGTCTCCATAAATGATTAGTATTGGTTTGGTTCTGCGCTTGTCTCAATGCAATGGTTTTGTGATTACGCGTGTATTCCACCTGTTAGTAAGCCTGTAATCCACTGTTAACTCTGCCAGCAGCTATTTATATTCTTTCCTGCATTTGATTGGGGTTTTTTTGCAACTTGTTTGCAATACAGAATTACTTATTTCCACAATCAAATAAGAATGGGCCAAATCTCCGGAGATAGTGAGTACTTTTGGAAAGGATCTTGAGAAAGGTATTCATTTTGGAAAAAAAATCTGTTACCAGTATACTATTACTTTTAATTTTTTAAATTGTGTATGTACATGTATTTAAAACTTTGAAGCTGTACTGGCAACCCCATGGGTGAATTTAGTACTGAAACTTTGGCCTGGTCTACACTGGGGGTGGGGTGGGGGAATCGATCTAAGTTACACACAACTTCACATGAACAAACGTGCTGGCTGAAGTTGAGCTAGATCTACTTACTTGTCTGTGCTCTTCTGAGTTGATTGATTTTGCCACTGCTCTCCCATCGACTCTGCCTGTGCCTGTTGCCGAGCTGGAGTACAGGAGTTGACGGGTGAGAGCTCAGAGATTGATTTATCATATCTAGACTAGACGTGATAAATCAATCCCAACTGGATTGCTCACTGCCCGCCAATCTGGCCGGTAGTGAAGACATACTCTAACTGTGTGTGTTTCTGTTCAGTTGAAAGGTTTTGCTCACTTACTTCAATAAGAGATTAACTTAACCTTTTTGCTCCTACCTACCAATCTAAGTAGCTCAAACAGATTTTGACTATAGATCATGGTATGTGAATTTTCAAGGTTCTAGCTCAGCTTTTTTTTTTCTTTTACAAGCATATTTTGACGTTAGTAACTTCTACTGAAGTATCACTGAGATTTAGTGGACTAAGAAGTAAATATGAACCAAGGTAAAAGTTTAGATACATGGGCTCAATGTCCTGAGTGGAAACCATGTCTGATTAGCATGCCTTAATATTCTTACATGTTCTGAGATGACTATATATTTTCTGTAATTTTCCCTCATGGTTAAGAAGAAAGTAGACCCCGTATCTCCTCCCCCCTCCACAAAAAAGAGAAGGAGTAAATCTAATTTCATTTAATTGGTCCTGATATGCCAAACTTGTGGCTAGGTCACTTAACTCCTCACTTTCATTATGCCATTTGTTTTCAGAGACTGGTCACAAGTGTCCCCAGATTACACATAATGAAGACTATGGTTCTGACATAGGGCTGGATAAGACACAATAATTACTGTCCATCACTGTTTCTGCAAATGCTCAACATAGGAGGTATTGCTATCGAGTTTGCAGAAATATGTATACGGTCTAGTTTGGAGAGTTTCTGACACTGGTGTGAAAACAATGATTATTGGCTATTTTGTCTTCCTTGCTGGATGGTTAAGAGGAGGAGATTTTTGTGCTATTTTCTTAAAGGCCTTAAGCAACATGTTATATAAGAGTTCCATGTTATTAGATGCAACCATATATTGTTATTCCCCTGGTGTCTGAAAGGGTTAAAATTATAGCGAAGGATGCCTTTTTACAGTAGACGACCATGGTTTTAAAAGTAAGGGTCATAGCTGTAGAGCTCAAGGATTTACTCACATTTCTTAGCAGAGATAATTCTGTACCAATCTCATAAATGTTGCTCTTTTGCATTATTCAGGGTAGCTGAGAATAGGGTGCTTTGAACTGATTTTTTCCCCCCCACTTTATTAAAAAATACTGAATTCCTGTTTTCCTTATTTTTTGAATGTTGTACATTTTATAGTGCTTTCTTATTAATGCCTTTGTTTTAAAAATGGGGCATAGAGACTCCTGATCTCAGCAAATATCTTAGCGAGTATACTTTTGCTTTGGGGCAAGCACAACTTAATATTCATAAATCTTGGAATGCAGAGGCAGAACGTGAAGAGAATCAGTGTGGATTCTCAAGCATTAGGTATTGGGGCTAAATATCTGATGTGAACAACTTATCAGAGGATTGGCAACATTATTAAAGTATCATGTAAGAACCAAGATATCGCTAAGTTTCAAAAATCCATGGAAAGAAGAACTCCAGTACTAGTTGACATTTCAATAAAATATGGCTAAGAAGAAAATACCATGTATAAAGAGATCTCAGTAGACTAGCGTTGAATGAAACAATAAAGTAGAAGCCAAAGCAATAAAATAAAAATAGATCCTTATGGATGAAGCTTGAAATACGAAAATCAATTAAAGCCAGTTTTTAAAATGAAATGCAATTATACGATTTTATAAGAGGCACAACAAATTGCATCTCTTTGTATGGGTGGGTACGTGGGTGTGTGTCTTATTAGAAATTAATATTTTATTTATTTTTGATTGCTAGACGTCTCAATAGGTGCCCACCTCAATAGGTGCTCTGGGTGCTTTTTAGACAAAGTAGCATTAACAATATCAATCATGCAATATAATACCATGAATTGCTTCTCCCACTTCAAAGAACAGATAAACATCCACGAGCAAATATAGTATAAATAAAACAAACCAGCCCGTAGCAAACATAATAGATCCCTCCAACCCAAGCACAACCCCTTCCCAAAAGCCTGGGGAAACTGATGGCCTTTGCAACATAACCAGAAGGTTAACACATCCAGGTTGTGGCAGACAAAGGGGCAAGTTCCAAAGTGGAGGGTCTCATATGGAAAATGCCCTGCCAGCAACTACCTCTCTTTTGTATTGGGGGACCTCCATATCAAGCATTTTGACTGAACTGAACTGTGACAGCATCAAATGTGAAGCAATCTCCCAGGCAGCCAGACCCAAACTATTTAAGAATTTATAGGCTAAGGCCTAAGGCATCTTCAGTTCCACCTGGAAATCTTACAGTGTAGATTCCTAGTGAGGCAGCATTACGGACAGCTGTAGTTTGGGCTGTTTGGGGGGGGGGGGAGCCTGAGCAATGTGGCTGACCTGGCAGTCAGCATTAGCAGAGAAACAAGACTATGCCGGACTTCTACAGGTTAACCAGGTTAACTCTAGAACATATTCCCAAAGGAGATCCTGAGCCTGCTCTACTTTACCTTAAGGACTGTCCTGGTGTGACTTCATGGTGAAGCTTGAGTCCAAGCCCTGTTCTAGGGTTGCAAATTTTTGCACCACTCAGGATTCTGGCTGGAAATAGCCAATGAGAATTCCTAGTGCAATCCCATTGCAATCAATTAGTTTGCATATATAACTGCTGTTCAATGTGTGTTACGTGTTCCCTTCTGTGCCTGATCCACGAAGGATATGGGTTTGCTACAAGCAGGGGATAATGCCACAATCCTCCAAACATATAAGCACGATTGCAGCCTTAGCCCTTTAGCTTAAGTTCATGCTATGGAACTTCTGGGTTCAATCTTCCCTGACTACCAAGATCATGGTTGTTATACACAAGCATAGGTGATTGGAATTTTAAAGAATTCTACTGAAGATGAACAAGAAGGAATAGAATCTATCTTTCTCTCTTAGCTGTGTTCATTCTGCAGGTCCATTCTGCATAAAAAGCAGTAAAAGCTTTTTGTCACTAAAGTCAGCAGGTATAACTCAGAAAAGGAACAGCTCCATGGAATAAAACTGCCACTTTTCATAGTAGAGACAAAGTTTAAGAAGCACAAGACTTACCTGTTGTTTCAGGTCTTTTAATTCTGGCAGTGTTTTATCTGTGTTATCTGGGGCAAGGTTTTGAAGGTGTCTGCTATTTTGGCCTACGCTATCTGTTTTTTGATATCTGATTTTAGTTTCTTGTATTTGGGCATAGATTTGGTTTTGGTATGTGCTTTATAAAGGAACATTTAAATAAATATACATCAAATAATTGATTTTTCATGCCACCTGCTTCACAGATGTTGGTATTATTAAGGTGATAAACTGTAATTACTCTGTGAAGGCAATATCTGGACGTAAGTAAGTGAAACATGACTCGTAAACGTGTGCACAGAGCCATTTTACAGTCCTGGTAAAGATCATATTATATTTGATTCAAAATAAGGTAGGTAAAATCTACCCCACCTTCATCTTTTAAATCAGTGGAACTTAGCTATAGAATGGTGTCCCAGAGACACAAAAAAAATGAATCTGTGGATCTCCTATCTGCCTCTCTTAACTGTGATACTCAGTTTTTATTTTAAATTCTTATTTTTCCGTAGGGCACTACCACACCATTGTGAAAGTTTGGAAGAAAGCCCCATACAATATAAGAGACCATGGTTGACTATTGCTGCTTCAAATTATTTATGAGTAGACATTTTGGATGAGATTTTGTGAGGTACACCTCTACCTCGATATAACGCTGTCCAAAAAATCTTACCATGTTATAGGTGAAACTGCGTTATATTGAACTTGCTTTGATCCACCGAAGTGTGCCGCTCCGCCCCCTGGAGCACTGCTTTACCGCGTTATATCCGAATTCATGTTATATCGGGTCGCATTATATCCAGGTAGAGGTGTATGTCCAGAAGCACAAAACTGGCAACCCAGCATGAGGGGAAGCTCAGCTAATCTCCTGATTCTAATCTAAGCCACTGTCAGAGCTGACGTGACCCTCAAAGTAATGTTGACATTTTTCAGAAGAGGTAACAAAGAGAGGGCCAGTCACTTAGCTAGGAAACACTATAGCCTGGAGGGTCATGCTTTGATTACGGGAGAGACATACAATAGCTTCTAGTCTGAAAATTTGCATTTGCTTTGTAGTTTTTTTTACCAACCTTTGCGGTGAAGATAGGTTGCACTGTGGCTGTATGTACTGCATACCAAGGGCACATGTGTGTCTTGTCAGACATGCATCAAATGAGGTCAGGGTCAATGGGTGTCATTATTAGTTTACTTAGTCCTTCACTGTAATAGTCTGGTAACCCATCCATTCTAGTTACATCAACAAAATCTAAACAATTGAAAGCAAGGAAAGGAATAATTAAGGACATAAAAAATCTTACACTGCCCACATAATAAGCAAATACACTAGCAAGTATTAAAAATGAAACTTTTATCACAACTCACAGAGGTTTCAATGAAAATGTCTGGGCTTATTCCTGCAACTCTTAATCATACAAACAGCCCTTATTTACAGGTGTAGTTCTATTGACATCAACTAGTCATGTCTTTAACTGTTGCAGGATTATGCCCTACATTTATCTATAGTTTCAAGTTCCTAGAAAGGATCAATAATAATTTGCTACAGTGATTCTGAAATATTTTCTTAGTTGCCTGATTCCAATCACAGGCCAGTTTTCACTCAACATTTAGAGATATCTTCCTCTACAACTTACTTTTTCTTCTACAGAACTAAAGCTAATAGAATGAAAATATAAAATGTTATATATGTTTGAGATGCTCTATTTTCTTATTTCATAATCTCAGGGATCCAATGGATAATACCTAATCTTTTTCCACACAGACTGTTTCTTATTTGCAGGATTCTACTTCAAGACATAAGGGGCATGTCAGCACTGATTCCACCAAAACGCTGTTGTGGCCTGAAGCTGCATTAGCTTTTCCATAAAGGTCCTTCCATGCTAGCAAATACCCTTTAACAAGGCTTCCAGGGCAGTGAGAGTCCTGGCAATACAGCATAGAGCTGCTGTTTAGGGGCCTAAACCAGGGGCTAGGGTCCCCAATGCCAGTACTAAGGCACAGAGACCTCATATGGGTGGCCTTGTGTCCTTACCAGACCCTTTAAAATTAGCACATGTCTCAAGGGATCTGAGATATCATTTAGTGGTATTCTCAAGGTAGAAGTACAGCCAACTCTGCATAGAACAGGCTTGTGGATGGGATAGCAGGAAATGCCATCTCCCCAAATGGAAAATTCCGTGAGGATAATGTTAATAATTTCCTCCCCTAAATCCACCTCCTGCAATCTGGTCCAGGGTCTTAAAAAATTACTGGAAATGTAATTTCTTAATTGCTTAGGGTTTTTTCAACAAAATACAGTATATGTTCAAAAGCCGTTACCATAATATTCTATAGCCATCATTTCTTTTGATCTGGACATCCACAGTAATATATCCCCAAACACAGTTCATAATTGTTCTTTCTTGAAAGAAAGGTTCAGTGACTACAAGACTTGCAGGATGGCTGGTTCTGCCACTCTCTCCTGCCAAAATGTGACAGGCACAGCAGGGTTGGATGGAGGTTTGGCCTTTGAGTAATTTTCTAGCTCTGCTCCTGTTCCCTATTTTCCAACAGCAGCCAATAATTGTGATAATATTTTACATATATATAGAACTTTTCATCCCAGAAGATCACAAAGTGCTTTACAAACTCAGGCTTGACTGTGGCATATAGCCAGAGGTCTGCCTCCAGGGTAGTGGGGAGCTCACTACTCCAAGAACTCCTAAGAGTACTGTAAATCAGACATTCCTTCTTGGAGCTTTGGAGAATGCAGCATGAACCTGCTTGCTGCATCACCCATGGACTGGGCGTGGTGTTTGTTCCTTATCTGCCTGGCTAGTGACAAGGGCTGGATTGGAAAGGACCCTGACTCAGCATCCTCTCCCTCCCCTTTACAGAGACTGGAGCTGACAGTGGAGTTAGCCCAGTGGAATTCTGGGGCTCTCTGAGTGCTGGCACTCCCATTGTGACCAGTATCAGTGTGAGGGTTACAGATATTGGAGGGGCATGTAGAGAAGAGCTACAGTATGGCTCTAAATGCATCCAGGCCCACTGAAATACAGCCACCTCTGGGACAGAGAGCTGTAGCCAACTGGTGCACAACAAGTGCTTGATGGGATAGGTCTTCCAGACCTTAGGTTATAAGTACTTTGAATCAATGACTCTGTCTTCCTGTGTTTGTACAGAGCCTGGCACAATATGGCCCTGATCAACATCATGGTATCTGGGTATTATAGCAGTATAAATAATAATAAATACATGAAATCCATATTCAACTTTAAATTGATTAAATTCTGTCCAGATGCAGGCATAAAATTTTATTATCTGTAGCCAACACACCTGTTCAAACATGTAGAGATATTTCTGTCCTTAATATCAATACATTAGAAACAAGAGGAAGACCAAGGACAGGGCAGGCCCACTGCTCAGTGAGGAGGGAGAAACAGTAACAGGAAACTTGGAAATGACAGAGATGCTTAATGACTTCTTTGTTTCAGTCTTCACTGAGAAGTCTGAAGGAATGCCTAACATAGTGAATGCTAATGGGAAGGTTTAGAAGATAAAATAAAGAAAGAACAAGTTAAAAATCACTGAGAAAAGTTAGATGCCTGCAAGTCACCAGGGCCTGATGAAATGCATCCTAGAATACTCAAGGAGCTAATAGAGGAGGTATTTGAGCCTCTAGCTATTATCTTTGGAAAATCATGGGAGACGGGAGAGATTCCAGAAGACTGGAAAAGGGCAAATATAGTGCCCATCTGTAAAAAGGGAAATAAAAACAACCCAGGAAACTACAGACCAGTTAGTTTAACTTCTGTGCCAGGGAAGATAATGGAGCAAGTAATTAAGGAAATAATCTGCAAACACTTGGAAGATGGTAAGGTGATAGGGAATAGCCAGCATGGATTTGTAAAGAACAAATCGTGTCAAACCAATCTGATAGCTTTCTTTGATAGGATAATGAGTCTTGTGGATAAGGGAGATACCTAATGGTATACCTAGACTTTAGTAAGGCATTTGATACGGTCTCGCATGATATTCTTATCGATAAACTAGGCAAATACAATTTAGATGGGGCTACTATAAGGTGGGTGAATAACTGGCTTCATAACCATACTCAGAGAGTAGTTATTAATGGTTCCCAATCCTGCTGGAAAGGTATAACAAGTGGAGTTCCGCAGGGGTCTGTTTTGGAACCGGCTCTGTTCAATATCTTCATCAACAACTTAGATATTGGCATAGAAAGTACGTTTATTAAGTTTGCAGATAATACCAAACTGGGAGGGATTGCAACTGCTTTGGAGGACACGGTCATAATTCAAAATGATCTGGACAAATTGGAGAAATGGTCTGAGGTAAACAGGATGAAGTTTAACAAAGACAAATGCAAAGTGCTCCACTTAGGAAGGAACAATCAGTTTCACACATACAGAATAGGAAGAGACTGTCTAGGAAGGAGTATGGCAGAAAGGGATCTAGGGGTTATAGTGGACCACAAGCTAAATATGAGTCAACAGTGTGATGCTGTTGCAAAAAAAGCAAACGTGATTCTGGGATGCATTAACACGTGTGTTGTGAGCCAGACACGAGAAGTCATTCTTCTGCTCTACTCTGGGCTTGTTAGGCCTCAACTGGAGTATTGTATCCAGTTCTGGGCACCACATTTCAAGAAAGATGTGGAGAAATTGGAGAGGGTCCAGAGAAGAACAACAAGAATGATTAAAGGGCTTGAGAACATGACCTATGAAGGAAGGCTGAAAGAATTGGGTTTGTTTAGTTTGGAAAAGAGAAAACTGAGAGGGGACATGATAGCAGTTTTCAGGTATCTAAAAAGGTGTCATCAGGAGGAGGGAGAAAACTTGTTCACCTTAGCCCCTAAGGATAGAACAAGAAGCAATGGGCTTAAACTGCAGCAAGGGAGGTTTAGGTTGGACATTAGGAAAAAGTTCCTAACTGTCAGGGTGGTTAAACACTAGAATAAATTGCCTAGGGAGGTTGTGGAACCTCCATCTCTGGAGATATTTAAGAGTAGGTTAGATAAATGTCTATCAGGGATGGTCTAGACAGTATTTGGTCCTGCTATGAGGGCAGGGACTGGACTCGATGACTTCTCGAGGTCCCTTCCAGTCCTAGAGTCTAGAGTCTATGAATAGTATTGATCAATTTTAAAAGTATTTTGGATTGTGTGTTTTCTGGTCAGATAGCACTAGTATCTACAATAATCAAGGTATTACGCGGCATACATCTATTTTAAAATTAATATGGGGTTTAGGCTGCCCAAACTGCAAATAATACATAGTTGATCTAATAAGCCTTCTATTGTTCTTGTAGCTAGGCCAATTACTTAGTTTTAATGGAAATAGTAGAATAAGTATCACTGTTGTATTTTACTGGAAGCAATTTTCAACATGACGTATTTAAATCAAGTATCCGATGATGACATTTTGGAAAATAATTTAGTTACATGGGATGATTTAAGACAGGCATGTTGATAGCATAATCAATTAACATTTACATGTTTTAATGGTACTTTCAAATACATAAATATAAAAGTTTTCCCTTTATTGATCTTTGAAATCCTGAAAATTATTCATCTAAATTCTTGATTCTTTTTTGACCGCTTCTGTAATTTTAAAGATAACTTTAGTCAGCTGGAAAGTGTCTGTTAAAAGAGAATAGCTCAACTGAAACAAATTCCTCTTGCTTTTGTCTCCAAGTGAACTGCACTGTGAAAGGACATGAAATGTGCATGCCCTGCCTGAGAGGTTTGCAGCAGAAGATAAGGTGCAATCTGACAGGTAACTAACAACTTCTTCATAGTATAGCAAATATTCCGAATGGGAAAAGGCTGTTCATTGAGAAACAACAAGTAAAACAAGTCTTCAGGTTAAAAAAAAAAGTATATTAATTTTTCATGTGAATTGTCCTCATAACCTCCTTAAGAGCTGCTATTAGAAGGTGAATTTTGCTGCATGAAGAAACTAATGGTTATTCAGGTGTATGAAATGATATTCCGTGGCAGTATGTGAGAGAAAAGAAAAAACACCTCTCACTTTAATCAGTGATGATATTAATTAAATTTCTGGTATTAAGAGTAATTCAGTATAGTAAGGGAAATTTTCTTATAATTTACAATCTAATGTTTATGCTGATTTGTGCTTGAAAACAAAGTTTATGTATGTATTTATTTTGTGCATTGAGTTTGAAAGCTTTGACCATATGCTGCATATTAAAAATCAAATTAGAGATATGTCCCTGTTTTCAATTGTATTAAGTGTTGCCATGCATCTTATATTTATAACTAAATATTGGCAGATAATGCCAGCTTTCAGGAAAGTTCCCAAATTTCAATCAGGTTCTGAAGAAAATAGGCTAAAAAATTCTTTCTGTATTCAGTCTTTGTTTTCACTATGTTGTTTTCTTATGGACCACATTTTCAAAGACGCGAACTAATTTATGAAAAATTGCACGTCTGCATGTGTGCATATAATTACAACAGACACTTTTGGGTATAGGCCTGATCCCAGGCCCACACAAGTCAATGGAAAGCCTCCCATTCATTTCAGTGGGCTTTGGATCAGGCCCTATCTGCATACACAAAATACTGCAAATTATTATTATTATTTATATTACCATGGAGCCTACATTAATATTTGCAAGTACAAATGGACATTTAAGCATTCTCACTTGCATGCACACATTTGTAGGCACAGTGGCTAGGCAAATTAGGCCTGTAGTTTTGTGAAAGGACCAGGGCTCCTGGGGATTTGCTAACTGGACCTTTTCAATACTTTGGTGTTATATTTGTAAAAAAGTTGTATTTAAGTTCTCCAGTTGGTCCTCATAAATTAAAACTGTTGGTGTTGCATGGGCAGGAGAATAACTTGGGACCATGCTGAGTTTTACAATTTGATTAAATAAAAAAAAAGTCTATTTTAAAGGAGCAAAATTTACATTTAAGAAATAACGCTCCTAAACTCTCTTCTTTTCATCCCATTTTGACACCAAGGATCTTTTTTTCCCCCTCTCAAAATACCAGGATAAGAAAAAGACTATACAGATTGAACTATAGGAAAAAAATTAGTGCTACTGCTGCTACCTATTTACTCTACAGATTAGGTTTGGTGCACTCTGAACAGGCCCTCTGAAAACGAGTGTTCTGTGGTCCAGTAAGCAAATTTGTTTTTGTGGCAAATTTTAATGCCTGGATGTAATGTGCCATAAAGTACAATTGGAAATGGCCATAGGATTAGTCCCTGATTTAATTTACATTGATGTACAGCCACTGCTGTCAGTGGAGTCACTCCAAATTAACAATGCTGTAACTGAGATGCGAATCTGCACTACATGCTATTTTCTTCTTGAGACACACACATCATTTCAGGTTTAATTCATTAGTGTGGCATAATGTATGAAAAGGAACATATGCCATGTCAGTGTTTTAATCCACTGACCCAAACAAGGGGTGCTGAAACAAGACTCATTCAGAACAAGACTTCTTTATGCAATCTCATTCAAAATATGACTTTGGATTTTTTAGTTTTCCATAAGCGGTGGCTGGATGGGGAGGGGGGTAGGGAGATGAAGAAGAAAAGTGACTGAAAGTCATTTTTATTTTGCCTCAGTTTAGCTATCTGTGCATATAGTTCCTAGTGGACACCTGACGATACCTCAATGAAATTTTATAGTTTAAGCAGAGCAGCAGGCCAATCAATCAGTATCCAAGGTTATTTACCTACACTCTCATCCCTACAGGTGTTTCTCCAGAATAGGAATGAGGTATGTTGGCCAGCCAAACCTATTGCTTACGTTGTACATGTTCTATGGATAGAGGATTTCAGTTTGCTGTGCTGTTAATTCTTTCATCCATTCAATAATAATATTTTTAAACAGCCCTTTTATTTAGATGTTGACTTAATCTAAGCATTTAGTCAAGTTGCAGACAAAAATAAATTACAAAAGAACAAGTTGGCTTCTAAAACAACTTATAAATCACCCTCTAGTTAGTTTAGATTAGAAAATCTCCAGTAACTGAATTAGAGAGCATATGAAAAATTCTGCTGCTGTTACTGTTCTGTCCAGAGTCACCAGAGAACTGCCAGTGAAACACCTCCTGAAGAATAGTATGTGATCAGTGCAGAATGCTAGCAGGAGAATACCAATGATATTAAACACCACCACGGGCCAACAGTCCATCACTCATCCTCTACTTAATGAATGAACTGTGAAAAGCTATTGTACAGCTTACAAGAACTGAAAAGAGGAGCCGCTTTCATTCAATTTTTCCTTCTTATTTTCTAATGCACTGTAAATCTGACTACTGAACAATCAAATCAGTAGAACATGCCACAGGAACCAGTATGAAATTCATTTATTGCACTGATGCGAACAAAAGCATTAGTTTGTTTTTCTCAGCAGATTGTTTGTTTATTTTTGGAGAACAATTCATTTTAATTATGGGTGCACTATAGTAATGACTAAAGAAATGGAGAAAGTATAATGAAGTACCATAAACAAAGTCATGAGTAGGGCTGGTTGAAAATTTTCCATCAAACTGTTTTCACTAGAAAATTGGGTTTTCAACCAAATGTATTTTTTCACTAAACATGTCTGCTTTCCATGGAAAATTTCAAGATGTCGAAAAACAAGATGCTTGAAAACTGAAATATTTGAATTCAGATACCTTGGCATGATACCTAATGAGAATTGTAGGTTGGTTTCATCATGTCCCCATTTTCCTTGATGAGCAGGGCTCCCCAACCAGTCTGCATCTCCCACAATGCACTATAGCAAGGGACTCCTGTGATGCAACTTCCTCCTCCTCTCACTATGAGGGGAGACCGTGGTCATCAACACTCATCAGGCATTTTCTATCTGAAATATTTTCTTTTTTGCCAAAATATTTCAGTTTCTGATATTTTGTCAAAAACTTACAATTTTCCATGGGAATAAAAGGCCATTTTCTGACCAGCTCTAATATTAAATTTATTTTTGTCTGACACCTCTAAATAGTACTCCTCCTTGCCTTCCTAGCCATCAAGAAAGAAAATAATAAAGTAAATAATAAAAAATAGATTTGTATAATCCAATCTCACATGTCCGCCAAGAATGACATTTCTGTCCTTACTGGCATTTAGTAAATACTGAAAGCAGGTCAACATAAATTATCTTATTGTAATTATTATTGTTTTGTGACAAGAGACACAGACGAAGTAATTCAATATAAATAGGTCTGGATGAAAATATGTCTGCTTTTTGATGAAAAAATAGGTTTCTGACTAAACTATTTTTTGGGGGGAAGTGTCTATTTCTTGAAGAAAATTTCACATTTGCTTAAAAAAATAAAATGGGCAAAAAAAATTGTTTTTTTAAGAAAAATAATTTTCTCCAGAGGAAAAAACATTTTCAAAACAGCTCTAAATATAAACTCTAGTAAATAAAAATGAACAGTCACTTTACAGCTTACAAGGACAGAAGAATCTTTCTTTCTTTCTTTCTTTCTTTCTTTCTTTCTTTCTTTCTTTCTTTCTTTCTTTCTTTCTTTCTTTCCCACTGCAAATAGCACTACTGGAAACTTAATTAGTTTATTAGATTAACTTTAACTTAGATTAATTGGATTATTTTACATTTAAAGCAGTAGAACATGTCTCATACCTTAATTAATTCCAGTGCTAGAACAGAATTGCCACAGATCTACAATCTTTCATATCATACAGTAAGTCTGCTCTTCCTCACCAAGAAAGTCTTTGTGTCTGCTGATGAACTTGGAAAAATATCAAGATATGCATATAAAATACTTAAATAACTGCAGGACCTTACTTCTGTAACATATTTTATTCCTGCTCCCTCCATATTGTTCAGTATTCTCACTTGTGTTGTCTCTGTCTGTGTGTTCCATTCTATGCATCCGAAGAAGTGAGCTGCAGCTCACGAAAGCTCATGCTAAAATAAATTTGTTAGTCTTTAAGGTGCCACAAGTACTCCTGTTTTTTTTCTGAAACCTATTTGGAGGACTGAAGATGATGGAAAGCCTCCTATTGACTTCAGGTCAGGCTGGGGCCAATCAGATTAGGCAAGCAGTATGTGATGTATGAATTCATGATAAGCACATATTTTAATACCTGGAGTATGAATATAAACATCCACATAACCATTTGGTGTGCAAGTTACATCTGTCCTTTTGCTTTGTTGTCTAGTGCTTTGTGTTGGGCTGATTATGTCTCTCATTTATGAGTCTTTATTTTACTCTTACTATGTTTTGAAGTTGAGAATCGTTCAGTGCTATTTACACATAGAAGTAAAAGCCCATGTAGTGCCCTGAACATGTGAGTAAGGGTTGCAGGATTAGTCCTATACGTTCCACTGCAAAAGAAACATACAAGCAAACCCAATTGTACAGAAAGACTTTGAATAACAATGCTAGGGATCATGCTTTCAATTTTTAAATAGTCTGGGATTTTTTCTGTGATATATCTATTCTTTTTGATGTTAGCGATAACCTACATATATCGATTTGCCTCCCCGGTGACCTGGTAAAGTTTGAGTATATGTTGGTTGTATCTCTATTGAAATGCTGCTGATAGTTCATCCAAGTTGTTTTTGCTACACTAATTTCTCTCTCCACAAATTATCCCTTGTTAGGGGGAAGAGAAAAAAAAACAGTGAGTGAGGAATATTTTCCACTGGTCTTGCCAAACCTGTTAGGGAAAGTTCCATTTATTCTTCCAAAGCTAATGTTTACCTTTTCTAATACTCCTGACTCTTTTCCTTTGAAGCCCTAATATTTTAAAAGTTTTACTTATTGCTTTAAAAGTCTTACTATACCTGTGTGTATTATGTATTCATCACTTGCTCTGAATTCTAGGTTAAATATGAAAACACAAGAAATCATTTGAAAACATAATGATAAGAATGAAATTCTTGCCAATCTCTTTTAGCATGTGCCTGCCCTATGCACTCTACCTACCATCTATAGGATATCTGTGGAAAAAATACCTGGTAATATATTGCTATTTTTAAATGTGACCTTTGCTTCATGAACAAAGTTTTTACTCTATTCAGTAACTATATTCTGCTAATCCTAGTTTTAAAATTATTAAAGGAAAATGAAGTGCAGTGTTTGGGATTTTTGCATAGTCAGTGTTACTTTTGCAGGTCATTAGCACATACTGGAAACTATTTTGGATAGAAAAAATAAACAAAACCCAAGTTATTTAATTTCAAAGTGGTTATTGTGCACACACAATCTCTCATTCTCAATATAATATTCACATGCATTTTTGCTACATTCAGCAGGAAAGCATATCTCTCCCTCTGCAAAAGAAAGATCCTATTGCAAAGTAATCTACCTGGGAAATATTTTTAAAAGTGCATGAAAACGGAATTGACCTCTAAAGACCCACTATGGTCTAATGAGTAAAAAATTTCTGTGTAAAAATAAAATCCTATTTTTATACCTGTATATACCTCAAACTGTTCTGTGCAATCTCTCTGTACAACTATACTGTTTGATGGACAAAATAAATGTAGATGTATAGCCTATTATACTTCCAAGAGTTCTTATAAACTATGATAAAAATATACATTGAAAAGAAAAAATTAAACATGAAATTTATATATGAGAATCCCTTAGTATTATAAACCTTGTAACAAGTAAAGGTTGGAAATTCAGAGTTAAGTCTCAGACTGTTCCATAACTCTTCCTATTTGGATACAGTAGAGTACAATGAAATTTCTTCAGTGCCCTTTGTGCTAATACTCTCGGAGCACTTTACAGTGGATAAAGTTAAAATTAGCAACATAGCACTCAATTTCCTAAAGACATTATTTTAGAAAAACTAAGTAAAATCAATGCCTTAAATGTTTGAATTTAAAATCCTAACGACTGGAACTCTCTTTATTTCAACTGGCAATGTGTTCTAAATCTAGTGAACAAAATGGCTGAAGGCTTTATGGATTTATATCATCAGAAAAATGGTAGTTTTATCATCTACCAAATTCAGGGTGCATACTGATACTAACAGGAGACGTGTTAAGTAGGGAAAGCTATGCAATGGTCTGTATGGCAAATAATCAAGTAAGACTGTTTGCATTTCTATAACATGTTCCATATAAGGATCTCAAAGTGCTCACTGTATTAGTTCTGAGGGAACAAAATGAAGTATTTACTAATTTGCAGTAATGTGCTGAGAAGAGAAATTTTGTGTACGTACTCAGTGCAGTCTTTTGCTAAACCATCTGCCAATTAGACATGGTAAGGAATGGCTTGTATAGCAGGGCTGTATGCTAGCTAGGCTTGTTATAAGTGCTTATGATGCCCTCCTTCCCCTATTTGCCTGTGAGGTCCAGTCTGGTAGTCTTTCTTAGAGGCTGCCTTAGAGCATGTCTATTGGATCAGATTCCACACAGAACACAGCCAGAGAAGGAAGAGGTGGTGCCCCCTTTGTAACTTTTAGCCCAGCGGGTAGAGCCATCATCAGCTATCCCTCAATATGAGGATGATGTCTGCCAGGAGGAAAAAAGTCATTGATGAGACTTAAGATGGAGTCCAATCCGTGCTCTAGGTTTTTCCACATATATAATAGGTGATTGCTTGGAGAGAACACAACTGATGGATGCTGTACACCAGTGGTTCTCAAACTAGGGCCGCTGCTTGTTCAAGGAAAGCCCCTGGAGGGCTGGGCCGGTTTGTTTACCTGCTGCGTCCGCAGGTTCGCCCAATCGCGGCTCCCACTGGCCCTGGTTCACCACTCCAGGTCAATGGGGGCTGCAGGAAGTGGCGTGGGCTGAGGGACATGCTGGCCACCCTTCCTTCTTCCTCTGCATTTATCAGCCTCTTGAGGGAAGGCGATTCTCTTCAAAATGGGCTGATGCTTGATGTATGATGCAACACCATTGCAGTCTATTCCCAGCCAACTCTTCCCAATTTGTGGGGTCAATGCCTCACTTTTTAAGATGTACTTTCAGGATGTCCTTGTAGCATGTCTTCTGTCCCCCGTGAATCCTTTTACCATGACTAAGGTGAGAAAAGAGGACTCACTTTGGAAAACAAGCATAAGTCATCCACAAACAATGGCCAGCCAGCGAAGTTGATGTTTCATAATCTTCGACTCAACACTGGTGATGTTAGCTGCAGAGAGAATGTTGGTCTTGGTGTGATGGTCTTCCCATCTGATACGGAGAATCTTCCTAAGGTAGCGCTGTTGATATCACTCCAGACACTTAGGGTGGCTTTGGTATGTCACCCATGTCTCACACCATAAAGAAGTGTGGGGATGACTACTGCATTGTAGACCAGGATCTTAGTTTCCATCTGCAGATCTCTGCCAATAAAGACACGATGGAGCAACTTTCCAAAGAATGCACTGGCACAGTGGATCTTATGTTCATTCTCCACATCAAGATTGGCTGTCTGGGAGAGGTGGCTACCAAGGTAAGGGAAATGCTCAACGTTTTCCAGGAGTTCACCACTGATGACAATTTGTGGGAGAAGGGGGGCAACTTGTGCTGGGGCAGGCTGGTGAAGCATCTTAGTCTTTCCAATGTTGAGGGAAAGTCCCAGGTTATGGTAGGCACCTTCTAGTATGGATTGTAAGTCAGCCTTGGTGTGTGTGAGGATAGCACAGTTGTCAGCATACTGAAGGTCTGTAATAACAGTCCTGGTGACCTTAGTTTTAAAATGAAGACACCACAGGTTGAAGAGCTGGCCATCCATGTAATACTCAATCCCAATTCCAGAAGAAAGGTGGTCATGAATAAGAATCAAGATTATGGCAGGGTAGATGGGGAAAAAAAGGGTTGAGGCAATAACACAGCCTGGTTTAACACCAGTATAGAGGGCGAGCGAGTCCATCTCCAACCCATTACAAAAGATGGTGGCGGTCATCCCATCATGAAGTAGCCTGAGAATGCAAATGAACGTCAATGAACAACCAAACCTAGACAGCACCTTCCATAATGTTTCATGACTGATGGAATCAAAGGCCTTACTTAGGTCAATAAATGCCATAAACAATGGCTGGTCATGTTCTCTACACTTTTCTTGGATTTGTTGTACAACAAAAGTCTTGTCAGTGGTGCCCCGAGATGGACTCTGAAACCACATTGGGATTCCAGAAGGATGTCTTTGGCAAGAGGGAAGAGATGCTTCAAAAGGATGTGAGCAAAGATCTTCCTGGCAATGGAGAGGAGGGCAATACCTTGGTGTTCTCTTTCTTAAAAATGATCACAAATATTGGCATTCTTTAGGTCGGATGGTTAGAGCACTCAGATTCAATTCCCCCTTCTGCCAGATATGGAACAGGTATTGGAACCTACATCTCCCACCTCTCAGAAGAGTGCCCTGACCACTGGGCTTCGGAACAGTCAGGGGTAGGGTTCTTTCAATCTCTTCTGTTGAAGATGTTCCACTTTGTATAAATAATTAAATAGTTATTAGCCCAGAGAAAATATTAGAATGACTAAATTATGAAGAGTTAGAATGACAGAGAAAGAGTGTCCAGTAGTTAGGACATTCTCTTTGGATGCGGGATACCCAAGTTCAAGTTCTCGTTCCACTATTTAGAAAGTGAAATTGACAAGAATTGACAGGTGCGCTGAAAACATTTCATTTTGGTTCTCCTAAACCAGATTTTCTGGAATACTGTCTCACAAAAGAGTTTGCTTTTCTGCTTTTCAGCAATTGGAATGATTTTCTTTTTTTTTTTTTTTAGTGAAATTTTTCATGCTAAAGGATTTCTATTTTCTGGTCAGCTTTATTAAGGACTATTGAGGCATTTTACAAGCGGATACTGAAGGAAATATTTGTCTTCTGATAGCCAAGCTTCCATCTCCAAGATATTTTAAATATTGTTATACTGAGTTAGATAAAACAAAAGTTAGCGTATAAGTTTCTGCTACATCTAGCAGAAGCAAACATATCAGTTTAACAAGGAAATAAACATGGACATTCAAAAATGTTGAATTCAACCAGGAATTCCAAGGCTTGTTTTAAGTTTTTGGGCTTTTTCTTATTCTGTACACCAGTACTATGTTGACTTTACATTGCAAGCCCTATGTAACCCATTTTGCATGATGAATGTTTTAGATGATTGTCAGTGTCAGGTTATGCAGTTTGGGGCACGTGAGGAGAGGATATTTAGAACTTTCTGCATGATGCTGACTACTCATAGAAACACAGAACTCAGAAATGAAAAAATACTAATAGGACACCCAGTTCAGGAACCTTGCTAAATGAAGAATTGTTCCTTGTAGTTCTGATCCGATGTCCATTGAAGTGAATGGGAGTCAAATCAGACCCTATATTCTATTATTTTGTACAGTCTAGTTTTAAATGTGTCCCAGGAAATGGCTTATAGCTTATATATTTTGCTGTTCGGAAGATTTTTTCTGATAGGTAAGCTATTCTACCTTTCTTTCTTAGACCTAAGGCCCCCTCTAAATAATTCCCTCTCATTTTTGGTGTTTATTTGTAGATTGTTATCCTGTCCCTCTTTAGTTGTCCCTTATGGAAATTGCTCATACAACAGTCATCATGGGGAACATTTGTATCTTGCTCCTACATTTAGAATAGGCAATCGTATGCTATTCCCAGCTGTTGTGCAGACTGATAATGGGCTTGCACACAGGGCCGGCTCCAGGCACCAGAAAACGAAGCAGGTGCTTGGGGTGGCCAATGGGAAGGGGTGGCATGTCTAGGTCTTTGGCGACAATTCGGCGGCGGGTCCCTCGGTCCCTCTCAGAGGGAAGGACCGGCTGCCGAATTGCCGCCGATCATAGCTTTTTTTTCCCCTTTGGATCAAAAAAGCCTGAGCCGGCCCTGCTTGCACAAATAATGATCTTGATTCAGGAGACCACTTAAATTACATTAACTTCAATGGGACTTAAGCACATGCCCTGAATCAGGGCCAAAGAGGAAAACAAAAGAAAATCCCTAAAGTTAGAAATGTACTAAAAATTAAACAGTGTTGCAAATATATCTATAGCTATCTGTGTATACTGGGAGAAAAAAAATATTTTCAAGCTTTTTAAGAGCATTGTAAAGAGTCATCATCAAACACGCATAGTCTACTTGGGACCATTATGTCTGCCAGAGTGATCACAGTTGATGGCATGGTACCAGGCATTGTGTATTCGAGGTTTCCCAAATCTGGCTCAGTCCTGTGAATTCCCAAATCTCTGAGGTGACCCTGCAGGCAGTCCCACATAGGGTCAGTGCGTGCCCCCATTTGAGTGTCAATGGAGAGTTTGAGAGCCCAGTGTGCTGGGGTGGTTTTGTCCCTCTTGGCAATATGGCCAAAGAGAATGCAATGCCACTTTTGAATATAATATATTGCAAGAAATGGAGAGTTTTACAAAATATACCCAGAAACCTATGATGTACTTCACAGTTTCCTTTTAAGTGATAACATCTACTGGAAGAATAAAATAGTATATTACTTGTAGACGTTTACTGAACTATTCGTTTGGCTATAGGAAAATACAGATCAATGCCAACTGACTGAAGTGTAGTAGGCTAATTTTTTTTCAGCTAGTTCTTCTATAATAAATCTCTTTAAATTTTTGACGTAGTCAGTCATGTGCATCATATTATGTCAGGTTACATCACATGATTTTATGTAGCCTGCTGGTAACATCACTTTGCATTATAGATTTAAAGAAATATCACTTCTTTTCGCATATGAGTAGAAGATGGTAATCACCTGACAAGATTTCTTCTGCTACCCATGAGAAGAAGCAGAGTATTAGATCTAATACTTTCCACCCCCAACAAATAACTTTCTGTAAATGTTTGTGCATGACAGAATTCTAGCAGATAGTGGGTATTTCACAGCTGGTGAATCTCTTATTGCTTAACTTTGATGTCTGCATCTTATCACTGTGCAAATTATTTAGCAACTGCCATATTATTTATAGGTATGAATTGCACAAATTAATCTAATACATAATTCATTTTTTTGCTGTGAATTAACAGGCTGCCACAGTTAAAAATCTATTTGTGAAGCCGGTATCAATTGTTATGGTGTCTTGTACTTAATTTCCTCAAGCCAATTCATTTTGAAAACTGTAAGTTATAATGAAAAGAGTGTGAGTTTTTCTTTTTATAAGTTTACACACACAGTCTACAGGAACCTTTCAGGTTGCAAAAAATACCATCATGCTCTTTAATGAGAATTCTGTCATGTAGAGGCATTTACAGGAAGTAATTTGATGGGGGGAAAACATTGGCTCTCATCCTAACAGTATGGCAGTCTGTCACTACTATGCCACAGGTTTGTAAACAAAAAACTAGCTTAGGTGAATAATGATCCATTTTTATAACTTGAACCAAAAAAAAAATTTGCTTTTTTTCCCCATCCATAGTAAGACATAAGAATGTCATTGCGGACCTAACAGAAAGACAGTCGCAAGTTTGTTTGCTAGTAGACTCCTAGGGAGCTGAACACAAAAATCCAATAAATAATTAGCTCTCCTGTGACAGGCTTCTGAATTACTGTGATACATTAATTGGACAAAATTAGCATGAATTAAGGCAAATAAGTATAACATGTAATTTATTACTTACTAAGCATGGTGCTGCAGTGGAAGCCTCAGATTTCCCTTAAGATTGCTTTAACAGCTATAATGCATTCCTTAATTTACTCTGTGGAAAATCAATTTTTTCAGAGTTCATTAAGCACCAATATGTTACAATGCAACTCCCTAGAGCATAGAGCCACAATACATTATGCAAATTAATGGCAGCATGGTACCAATATGTAAATAGCAATAATACTATTGTCAGTTGCCTATTGATAACTATACTGGAAGCATAATAACTGAGACTTCTTAAAATCTGTTGGTTTGTTTCTGATATTAATCTGTACTCCTATCAAATGTCATTTCTTAGGAGACTTGTGGTTCCAGAAAGAGAAAGCTTTTCTTAATGGACCATTAATGTGAATGTTCTGAAGTTTCTGTTTGCAAAGAAATGGCATTTAGGACTTTCCTGCACATCTATGAGCATCAACCTTTTCAGAATGAAAACTAAATAGTTCAGTGTATATGCATAGTTGGACATGGCTGTCTATGGATTATGGAGATGCAGGTTAGTACATGGACATGAAAAGCATTCATAGTTTATAAGGCCTTATGCAGAACTCAAATAACCATTATTTTGCACACAAAAAGGTAAAATAATAAGATAAATGGCATGACTTCCAACCAATCAAGTCACAAGAAACTGGCATTAAGAGAACAAAGTCTTCCAGACTATTTGATATTCACCTAATCATATGATGGACTCCAAAGCTATGCCTCTGGGGCTCTTCAGGAGATTGATGTCACCAGTGGAAGGGTAATTTCAACATCATTCTATGTCATAGAAATGAGGAGGAAGATGGTGGTGGTGAAACAAGATATTTGTGGAAAGGTGAATGGCCACAAGTCACCCTTCTCCTTTTCTTTCTTGTATCAATTTGTTTTGAACAGTTTTCATTTTGATTAAAAATGAAGATCAAAATTAGTCAGTTTAAAGACCATATGGTATCATTCCATGGGTCTGCAATATAACCCTTAGAAAGCAGAGAACTATATTGAACTGAAAATATAAATGTCTGAATAGTTGGTTTAAGTCCATAATTAGACCCTGGTCCTGTGAGTTACTGTGCTTAGGAAAACCCTTGTGCCTACACAGATCCCCATTATAGTTAATGGGTCAGAGGTCCAGCAGCATGCAGTGATCTGCAGAATTGGGGCCTTTGGGATTTTTTTTTTAAAGCATGGATGCTGTACTGCTTAATTTTATTATAGTCAGGGCTATAGACTGGCAGGGCCAAGCAACTTGGGCAATCTCTTTTCAGCTGCAGAGGAAACAGCAGGTGAGCAACTGGCTAGCCTTACAGCTGATTGCAGCAACTGGTCCACCAAAGAATATCCTGTTACCTATAGGCTTGGTATGGGCATGATCAGAGTTACATATAGAGTTGTGCAGAATTCTTCCATCAACCTAGCTCCGTCTACTCTGGGAGTTAGGTCTTCTTACCTATACCACTCAGGACATATCCCTGAGCTATGTAGCTGGGTCTACCTAACTCTTTAGTGTAGATCAGGCCTTGGAGTGTCTGAGCTAAGTACAAGTTGGGATAGACAGTTAAGCATAAGGGATAACATATTGCAGGAGGTCATTTGAAATGAACTCACACAGAAAAATGATAAAAGACAAAAACACCATACCACCCGTGGACAAACACTTTTCACAAAAAGAACAGGAGTACTTGTGGCACCTTAGAGACCAACAAATTTATTTGAGCATAAGCTTTCGTGGGCTACAGCCCACTTCTTCGGATGCATGGAATGGAACATATACTCCTCAATATATGTTCCATTCCATGCATCCGAAGAAGTGGGCTGTAGCCCACGAAAGCTTATGCTCAAATAAATTTGTTAGTCTCTAAGGTGCCACAAGTACTCCTGTTCTTTTTGCGGATACAGACTAACATGGCTACTACTCTGAAACTTTTCACAAAGTGAGCTCTCCATATCTGATCTTTCATTACTCATCCTCAAAGGAAACCTGCACACCTTCAAAAGGTGAGCCTGGGAACTTAAATTCATAACTCTGCTAGCCACTAAAAACCATGGACTTACCAGGGACACTGGTTTCATGGCTCATTAGAACATACTGTAACAAACACCTGCTTGGTGGCCCCTTAACCATGATGCTAATCCTGCTTACCCTTTTGCATAACAATCTCACCCTTATTACCCACTCTATTTCAAATGATTTCCTACAACACGTGATATGCCTTATGCTTAATTATCTGTCCCAACTTGTATTTAGCTCAGACACTCTTATTTCTTTCCCCAGACCTGAAGAAGAACTTTGTGTAGTTTGAAAGCTTTTACATTCCACCAAAATAAGTTGGTCCAAAGATATTACCTGGCCTACCTTGTCTCTCTCAAGTTCTGGGATCAATACAGCTACAACAACACTACCAAGGGGGACAAAAAGTTTGTTAGTTCTGGATAGGCTTCTCAACATCAAATGGTGAAAAATCTTGATAGTATTGGGGGAGGGTGTGTGTGTGTGCGCGCAAAAAACCTGCAGTAAAATCTTTAGTTAAAAAATACAATGGGTAGTGGTTGGATTTTCACTTGTTAGAAAACAAAACTGGTAAATAAAAAGGAATGAAATTTTTAAAATGAAAAATCTCTCGTGGCAAAGACAGTGCTTGTTTGAGATTAGTATGAAATACAGCATTGGCTTTCATGTTTCTGGAGCTCTGAGCGAAACCAGATTATAGTGCCCTATATGGGTCAGAGATGGAAGAGTTTAAATCTCAGAGTGCATCTTTCACTTATGTGCCTCATACAACCACTTGCTTAAAGTCTCCCTGAGGCCTGCTCTGATTCAATACAGTATATTGTGGAGTATAGCAGTAACATTTGTGACATTTTATGATTGGCTCTGGAAGTTCATGGACTTAATACATTGCAGAGATGCAGCAGTAGTTCAGAAAATAATGTATGTCAAAGATTTTTACTGCTGCATTTAGTATGTGTAAAGCTGTGTAAAGCTTCCATGTTTTACCTGTGGCAATATTACTGGTTTTAAAATTTATTCTTTAGGCAAAGTAATATGTATTTCTAATTTTATTCTACTGTTTACCTGTGCACTCTTGTATGATAAGTAGTTAGTTAAGAAATTTTTACAGCATTGCTCTTGATTTTTTATCTTTAAAAATAATAATATGAAGGAATTCATAGGTAACATACTACAGTTAACTGTGGTATAAAGAGTGAGAAAAATTTTATGGGCTTAATTTATAATCATAGATTGCTAATCATTTAGAATGCAATAGAAGATTATTTATTAGCAGGACTTGTCCAAAATACCATGTTTAACTACAGCATTTAAATGTAAAAATGGAGAACCAATGTTAATAACTTATATCTTTATTCTAATTGCATAATGGTAAAATAATGTTTAACTCACTCTAAACTACAATGAACTAATTAAGCTGTCTTTTTATTTATTATTTCACAGTGTTTAAAATAATTATTATATTTTAAAACTATATTTTCATGTTAATTTCCACAATTCGTAGAGGAATCCAAAATAACAGTGAAATTTATTTTGCTCATTAAGATGTTAGTGCTCATGACTACATAAACCAGAAATACATTGAAATATGTTGTTCTTGATAAATTTAGAATAATATACAACACTTTCTGTAATTGTGCATAATGTTGACGGCCTCAAGATCCCACAGTAGAGCAATTGCATTAACTAGCAATGTAATGGTCAATAAGCATCTCTAATCATTTATAATGAAACAAAACAATGCTGGAAATTTAAAATATTATTTCAAAGTATTTCTGACACGATAGACCATGATATTCCCTTCCATAAAACAACTACATAAACAACCCTGTATTTCATTGCTTTTTTTGCGGGGTGGGAGGGAAGTCTAACTTTTACTTTGATGATAGAGTATACTCAGGCATGCAGACACTTTCAAAGCTAACCCACAAACTGCTAAATAATTGCTTCTGGTGCTGAATTCTTCCCTCAGTTACACCCATAATTGGTTTACACTAATGTAACAGAAAGCAGAATTGGACCACTCTGTCAATGTCCTAGTTGAGTTGGCTGTTATAGCTGTGTTCTACTACAGAGGAAATAAAAATACTCTTAATGCCAGATTTGGTCAAGCACTTAAATATGTGTTTAAGTTCTATTGAAGTCAATGGGAGCATGTACTTAAGTGCTTTGCTGAACTGGAGCTTAAGACTCAGTTGAAAGTCAATGGAGATTTGAATAAATATAGAACTAACACACAGTCTGTCAACTGGGCATAGCCCCTATATCACATCATGAATTACTGTGGTATCACTCCTCATGGAAAAATGATGCTAAGAACATGGGGACTAGAAAGGAAAAGATAATAAAGAGTCCAAAAACCTTGGGTAAATGATACATACATGAATGCATATACACTAGTTTAATATTGCCTGAGCTATTGCCATAAGAGTGAACCCATTGCCCATGGATTTCAGTGAGGAGTTGTATTAAGACTCTAGAAAGACATGAGCCCTTCTGGTTAATATCAAAATACTTACTGTCATGTATTACACATTTGCCAGGAGTCTTTTTTTCTACTTGAGTGTAGGTATTTAATAAATGACTACAGTTATAGGAATTTCAACAGAAGCATGCCAGAATTTTATTGAGTGTGCAACTTCATGTGGAAATCAAATGGAAACATACTGAAACAACCCTTTTGTCTATAGAAGGTCTGATTCTCTGCTTTAAGTTGGAATTTATACAGGTCATTATTTTGCATCTTTCTTTTAGCATTGAGAAAATGGTGACAAATAAATTAACTTATCTTCTAAGCACACACAGCTCTTTTTGCCTTCCCTCATATTCTCTCCAAATGTAGATATTTCTTTTTGGTCTCTGTTGCCACTAAAAGTGCTCTAAGTTTTTGGCCTGCGCATGCCTAAAGCAGTCCCATTCATTGACCCAGTTTTTTTTAAATGATGTATTAATACTGTGTTTATATTAAAAGAGAAATGTTGTGACACTGCACCCTATATTCTTCATAGAGATATTATTATGATATGATTGACATAATTATGATATATTTTATACAAGATAGGTCATGTAAGATATCACTGAAAAGGTTATGATGTGTTGAATATGATTATCCTATTTGTATGCATGTATCATTTTTGTATCTGAAGTTAGGAATATTGTCTATGTATCTGTATTTCAAATGTGTTTACACCTGGGGGCCACCCACCAGGCAAAAGGCTCTCAGTCTAGACGGCTGGCTGGGAAAGTCCCATTTAAGTTAAAGGGCCATTAGGAAAACAATAGGCTTTAGGAGAAGCTTATCTCCCACCTGGGGAGCCTTCCTGAGAATGCTACAAACAGCCTCCAAGTAATGGCTTCTGTGACACTACAGAGACATGTGACCAGGTCACCTGGTGCTGGACTCTGTCTTGGGATATCAGTATTTTCCACTGACTGGTGTGGGAACCAAGCTTTAAAACAAAGGGTTTCCGCCATATACAGAAGCTATATAAGGCAGGGGAGTGACATCATCGTGGTTCTTCACTGACTCCCACCCAAGGAAACTCCTGAAAACACCTAAGGAACAAAGACTGAACTGGGGAAGTGCTGGGCCCAGGCTAAAGGGATTTTTAGCCTGTGAATGGAACACCTGGGGATTCCAAGTTGTAAGCAATGCCCCTTAAGAATCTGCAGCCTGCTTGTATCATCACTTTGGGTGAGTATCTGCTATTCATATCCAATCTCTTTAATATATTAAGTTTAGTTCATGTTTTTGTTTTACTAGGTAATCTGCTTTGATCCGTTTGCTATTCCGTATACTCATTTAAAATCTATCTTTTGTAGTTAATACATTTGTTTTTATTTTGTCTAAAACCAGTGTGGGGGAGTCAGAAGTCGGGGCAGAAAACTGTGGTGTGTTCCTATCCACATTGAGGGAAGGGGTGAATTTAATGAGCTTATACTGTACAGTTCCTTATGCAGCGCAAGACAGTATAATTTTGGTTTGCACTCCAGAGGCAGGGCCGTCTCTAACTTTTTTGCTGCCATACCCCCCCGCGACCACCGGGCTGCTGAACCCCCCCCAGTGCCGTGCCGCTGAACCCCAGTGCCGCGCCACTGAAACCCCACCCCTTGCGCACCACGCTGCCCAAAGCCCTGCCCCCAAGTGCACAAGCCCCTGCCCCGCCAGTGTCACGCCGCCCCGCCCGAAGCCCCCGCCCCCCGAGCACCACACCGTCTGAAGCCCCACCCCCCAAGCGCCGCGCAAGCCCCTGCCCCCCCAACGCCGCGCCGCCCGAAGCCCTGTCCCCCCCAAGTGCCGCGCAATCCCTGCCTCCCCAGTGCCGTGCCACCCGAAGCCCCGAGCACCATGCCGCCCAAGCCCTGCCCCCAAGCGCTGCGCAAGCCCCTGCCCCCAGCACCACGCCACCTGAAGCCCCACCCCATCTGAGCGCTGCCCAAAGCCCTGCCCCCAAGCGCAGTGCAAGCCCCGCCCCATCGCTGCGCCCCGGCCCTGCCCCAGCCCCGCCTCCCGAAGCCCTGCCCCCCAAGCGCTGCGCCGCACCAAGCCCCCACCCACCCCAGTGCCGCGCAGCACCAAGCCCCCACCCTGCCCAGCGCCACGCTGCCCGAAGCCCCACCGCCTGAGCGCCGTGCCGCCGAAACAAAAAAACAACCCTCTAGTGCTGCCCCAACAAACCAAAAAAAAAAAATACCTGAGCGCCGCCCCGCCTCAAGGTGCCACCCCAAGCACGTGCTTGGTCGGCTGGTGCCTGGAGCCAGCCCTGTCCAGAGAGGGTGCATACCTGAGTGGCTGGGAAGTTCTCTAACTGGAGCCTTCCCATGCAGGGACTGGTCACAGTGTCTGCATATAACTGCAGCCGAGTGTGTCCCTACCTGTATGTGTGCTGGTGAAAGTGCAGCCTGGAGCCTGGAGAGGGCTTGGCTGCCTGTCACAGCAGTACAGTGTAAAGGGAGCCCAGGCTGGTGGGTTAGGGACCTCAGTGGTACCTCAGTTCCAGCTGGCACCCCTGGGGGAAACCATCACAGCTGTCTTCTCCTCCTCTCTCCTTTCTGACAAACAGAGAACCAACTAGAGGTGAGCTGAGTAATCCAGATGCTGCTAAATAGTGGGGGAAGTTGATTACCCAAATAAATGGCAGAGGTAATTATCTGTCCGTCCATAGTTAAAAACTGTTTGTTGTACTTACTTTTCCAAAGAGAAATGGAGTCCATAAGAACACGAGTCACAGAAGATTCTCCAAGAAAGCAAAGTTACTACCTTTATTACTTGGGGTATGTCTATACTATCTGCCGGATCGGCGGGTAGTGTTCAATGTATTGGGGATCGATTTATCGCGTCTTGTCTGGACGCAATAAATCGATCCGCAGATCGACGCCCGTACTCCACCTCGGCAGGAGGAGTAAGTGTAGTCGACGGGGGAGCTGCGGCAGTTGACTCACCGCCGTGAGGACGGCCAGGTAAGTGAAACTAAGATACGACTTCAGCTACATGAATAGCACTGATCATGAAGTTCGCCTTCGTCTTTTTGTGTAGAAATTGTTTTTTTTTCTTTAAGAACTCCGTCTAAACATATTCCCATAGAGCTGGTTAGTTGAGATGAAAAAATCCTGGAGTTTTTTGTGTGTGGGAGAGTTGCCATTTATCTATGGTGCTTTTAGAATGATAATCTTCTTACTCTTCATGTTTTGTTTCAGAAAAGCTGCAATATCTATCTGTCATTGCCTTTTGGAAGAACATGCCCAATCACATGAGCAAAATGAAAGGACCTTCTACCTAGTTTCTCTTGTATCACACTGGTCATGTCATTCTGCCCTGTTGAGCTGTCCACTGGTTTTCCCCATCTCCAATTCATCAAATTCTTTACTCGTCTACCCTTTTCTCTTAACGTGGGACATCTTGTCTCTTCTGCTCCAGCAGTGATGTCAGCCTTGATACCACGTTTGTTCACTGCCACCTCTGCATGGAATGCTATTCCTGTGCTGACCCGCAAAGTCACTACCTTCCCTGCATTCAGAGTGAGATGCCTACAAGAAATAGCTATGGGGCCTGGATCTCCAGCACCTTGCACTTTGTGCATTTAGACACCCTCTACTAGAAGGGCCTCTGAATTTAACGGGGAGTGTTCCAGTTGGGAAGATCCTGAGTGCTGCAATCTAGCCCTGGAGACTACAACTCCCATGATACCTCAGGGGAGAGAGAGAGAGAGAGAGAGAGAGAGAGAGTTCCATTTCCAGGGGCAGACATGCAAAACCTGTGGAAGAAACGCAGAAATTGGGCTTGTTTTTGGCTTAATTGGCTTGTGAGTTGCTTGTTGACTAGTTTTTGCCTTGTAGCTTGTTGTAGGGGCAAGGGGAAAGCAGGGGGAAGGGGGGAAGAGAGTCAGGGGTGCACTGCAGGCCCACCACAGTCACAGACTTCACACCGGGGTCGGGGTCGGGGGATCTAGTCACATAGAGTGTTGGGGTTCTTAGGGACTGGCTTGTTTTGGCCTCGTTTTGAAATGGGATTAGCTTGATTTTGGGCTTATTGTGAAAGTTGAGGTGCTTATTTACCGCATGAAAGTTGGCAACTGTGTCCAGGGCTTGCAGAGAGAGCATGCGGTGGGCTCCATCTTGGAGGAGAGCTGAGATTTGAGGGGCTCTGTCCAAGCCAGGAGCTGCTGCTGAGAGTCTTCTGGGGCTTTGACCAAGCAGGGAGCCTCAGAGGAGGCTGGTGGGCTTCACTGGGAGCCAGGGCAGAAACTGTTGCTATGCCAGAACCAACTCAGGTGGGCCTGCAGTGAAGGCTGTGAAAGTTATTGTTTGGGAAAGTGCTTGCAGGGGAAAGGGGACAGCAAAGAGACCTTAAGGGGTTGCCCCAGTCTGAGAAGAGACTGTGATGATGTGGTTCTGGCGGGACCCAACTGAGAGTGCCAATTCAGGACCAATTGCTTAAACAGGGCAGTTACAGCCCAAGGCTGGGGGTTTTCCACCTCTAAGGCAAACCAAACCAGCCAGACAAAGAATACTTTGGTTTCACCCCACTGGCTAGCCACAAGTCACACAAGCAATTTCCTTAGACATTCCAGTCTCCCAGTATCACCACCAGTGCCACTCGTCCTGGGGATGGCTGGTTATAAAAACCAACACCCCAATAAAAGAAAATGGTTCTCTCGATCCCAAAGAATCAAGCCCCAGACCCAGGTCAATATACAAATTAGATCTTACCCACAAATCACGCTGTTGCCAATTCTTTAGAATCTAAAATCTAAAGGTTTATTTATAAAAGGAAAAAGATATAGAGAGCTAGAATTGGTTTAATGGAATCAATTACATACAGTAATGGCAAAGTTCTTAGTTCAGGCTTGTAGCGGTAATGGAGTAAACTGCAGGTTCAAATTAAGTCTCTAGAGTACTTCCCCCGCTGGGATGGGTCATTCAGTCCAAGGTATCTTATCGTCTAACCAGAATCCAGGGTTACTCTCTTCTTGGTAAATCAGCTCCCACCTTCTGGGGGTTTATGCATCTTGGAATAATCCAAAGTTAGAATTGCTCTGCCTCTTGTTCCCTGAGCTGGACTGTTTTACTGGGCCAACAGAGTGCTGTCCCCAGCTTCAAGATCTTCAAGTGCATCCACTCAAGCAAGTGTTTAGAACTCTAATTCAGTAAAGTGTACACTCAGGGGTGGGGTAATGGTGTCAGTGTAAATGCAAACTGGTTAAGTTTCATTTACTACTGTAAACTGCATTTGTTAATTGATTTAGTGATGTGTCCACTACTGATTTATATTGGTTATGACATTTTTCAATTAATCTCCATCTATTATATCATGTTTTTTTAAAGTTGTTAAGTGAAGGTGTGTTAACTCTAAGTGTCTAGTGGTTGTACATTGAATTAGACCGATTGCATAAATTAGCTCAGGTTTATTCCTGGAGGCCCCCCAGGGGAGTGTGCATAGGGCCAGCCAGGTGGAGGCACTGCCAAGATTAATTTCCTTTATATGCAAAAGGACTGTAGCAGAGGGGTGGGTAGAGTATTCCCACCTATTCAGCCTCACAACTGGGATACTCAGGATCTCCTTTACTGTCGACATCGTCAGGCCTGGGCACCTAGGGGAGTGTTGCCTGCTTCTGAGTGACCCAAGGAAAGTGTGTGGGGTGGGGATTATATGTACTTATTCACACCTGTGCATAAAATGCTAGCATTTTGATTTGCTGGTAATTTCCACTCACTTTGTACATGTGTAAATAACTACACAAGGTGCAAGGCAGTGGACAATCAGATCCAAAATATATTGGAAAACAACCATCCATGTTTTATTTTGTTGAAAAATCAAGACATGAACCTATCACTACCTTAACTGCTTGTTTGTATATTATTTCGCTTTCACTTATCCACTGTCTGCTTTTAGTTAGTAAATACTGTGGGACAAGGATTGTGTCTTCAAATATTATGTGCAGCACCTGGCACTTTTTGAACACTACTGTTGTATAAATAATAGTTTAAATCCCACCTAACAAGGTTGGCAAGTTGTAAACCTTGGCTTTTGGCATCTATTCTGTTTAAGATAAATCTTTCTGAACTAAATAGGACTGTCATCACACAATCCATTTCAGTGCTCTGCAAAGCCTGAATCCTTTTCTTTGCATCCATTGCTTGGTCTCCAGTATCAAACTTCTCCTTTCTTTACTTGCACTTTGACACCAAAGGAGTCTTTATGTTGCTTCCTTGTGAATTTATTTTCCCAAGGCCCTAGAGTGATTGGTAATCTTATCAAATCTGTCTTCATGGGTATTTGCTCTCACATGAATTATAATCAACAGGGAACCTCAGTTTTATGCCGGCTATCCAGCACCTGCTTGTCACTGCATTGGTTTTCTTTCCCAGGAAGTAGCATACCCCAGCAGCCACAGACCAGTAATACTTTCCTCTTCCTTTTTACTGTTAGTGTGTTAGTTTTCTTTCAACAGCTGGCTGAGAATGCCCACAAAAAATCTGGAAGTAATTGCTAAATAATAGATATTGAACCAAGCAGCAGTACAGTACCTACCACATGTAGCACCACTTAAAGTGAATAACCATATGACTTCACACTCCTGCAAAGAATGGTGCACTGATTCAGAAAAGAAAGGGAACCTTGTGCCAACTCAACCATATCTAGAACTGAACTAAAAACAAATGTTTTGCAGATTTGGTTGGTGGTTCTCTTAGCAGAAAAAACTTGAAGGGAGGATCCTTGAGAGCTATTTTATTTTATTTTCTTTCCTTTCCTTTTACGCATACTCCTTTACATGGTCCTGTTTTCCCTTCTTTATATGGTAGCTGTGATACTGAATGCTTCCAGTCCCAGTCAGTCACCACAGGATGCAAACATTCAATGCAAACTTTTTCAGTTAATTTTCAGGCTGGGTAATCAGCCAGAAGTGGGTAATACTTAGGTGCAAATGGCTAGTGGGTATTAGGATGGCAATTAGTGTCTTCTAGCATCCCGAGTCAGGGACTCAGCCATTCCACTTGTGTAGTAGAGGTCATGGCTTTTTCATCCATTCTTTTTCTTTCCTTTAATTCCCTAAATCCCATAATCCAGCAATGTATTATGCAGCACAGACCAGGAAGGTGGGCTGTAGTAAATGCTGCTTTATGGATCAAGCAGTAGGAAGTGCTATACTCTTCCCCCTGAGACTGACGGCTTTACATCAGTCAGCATACTGACAATGACAGCCTTCAGTCTGCTTCTGAAGTTACCGGTAGCATAACTGTGTGGCAAATCATTATCCAACGTTCATTTTTTTAAAGAACATACGTAATTTGAACACTGAAGCACAATATGGCCATTTTGTCTGACTCTGAGAACCTTTCTCCTTGATCACCCCTTTATGTGTAACAGCGAAGAGACAGGATGTATTTTGTACTTTTTGAGTCAAGTGAATAATCTCACCCGCTATAAATAGTGCATGTGAATTTTTGTGACACAAGACCAAGATTTGCACATAAATATAAATGGAATATGAGAAATATCAGTCTAACTTTATCTGCAAAACAAAGTTACATCAATTGCACTCAGTATCATGTAAAACCAAAATCAGCAGACAAACATATTTAGGGATATGAATTACGATGCAACCATTTTGTAAGCCTTCAGTCTGCTTTTAACATGTTTTGGACATTGTGCAAGGAGATCGAGAAATACTATGTTCTCTATTCTATCTGGAGTTTTCATACAATTCATTTAACAGCTAATCCTGCAGTGAGCTCTGCATGCGCAAACCCGTGTTCTTGCATGCATCTCATTGCAGAATCATATCTTATAGAGGTAAGGAGGACCAACAGCACAAGGGGCTGTGTTTACCTTCAGTATACCAGTCTGGGATAAAATCCTGTTTCCAGTTACATCAATGGTAAAGTTCCTATTGATTGCAGTGGGGCTAGGATTTCATCCCTGCTTTTGGGGTTCTGTTTTTTGTCACTATATTATGGCAATTGGTCACAGCACTTAGTAGGGACAAATCTGCTCCAATCTCCCTGGTATGCAAGGGGAGTTTGCAAGCTGCATCATCTTTTAGGATTGTGTTCAGCTAGCTCCACAGTTTAGGGTATACCTATTGGTAGTCAGTTAGTGCCATACATGAATAGGGCCCTGGGTATGATCTCTCCTGGTCCTTGTTTGTGGTTCACAGACAAGAAAGACTCCTGGGCTCTCTACTCCCACCATCTATGCCAGGACCAGAGACAGCCTGGTGTTTTCTATTTTAATCATTTTGATTTTAAACCATGTCTGTGTCTCTTGTAACCTTATTTCCCCATATTTTTCTATTTTTCTCTTCAGATTACACTGCTGTGCTCCTGAACATCTCTAGTTTTGTGTGAATCTTTAGGTATCATCCTCTTTTCATAAGCAGAGATGTATGCTTAGACGTGAAGAATGAGAGAGTGATCCAAAGAACATCCACACATGAAAAATGTTAAGTGTAACTTTTTTCATTCTTTCATTCAATTCGTTTTTCAAATGTAATTAGCATGTCTGTGGCTGATGGCCCATCTCAAAATCTACACGTCCATAGGACAGCATGATGTTCCCAATAATGTTACAAATTATTTCAGTTGGATGTTTTCCTTCAACTTTTTCAATGCATTATTTCAGTATCGTAATTTCCAGTTGACAGTATCCTTTAAAAAAATAATGACCCAGATTAATCCCTCTGCTGGCACAGGTGCTGGTGCGAGGCGAGAGGGAGAGGTAGTTTGCTTCTCCTCTATTCAGAGGCTGTGGGAACCAATGTGGACCCCACTGCTGGCCAATAAAAGTGTAACTTTTATTCATTTTTTTCATTCAATTCATTCTTCAAGTGTAAAGTGATTATGGCGCAATTGTTTAGAGCAGCGGTTATCAAACTGTGGGTTGCGACCCCATTTAATCGGGTCACCAGGGCTGGCGTTAGATTTGCTGGGGTCTGGGGCAGAAGCCAAAGCCTTAGCCCCACCACCTGGGGCTGAAGTTGAAGCCCAAGCCCCACTGCCCAGGGTCTAAGCCAAATCCCAAGGGCTTCAGCTCTGGGCAGCGGGTCTCAGGTTACAGGCTCCTTGCCTTGGGCTGAAGCCTTGGTCTTTGGTCCCTCCATCTGGTACGGCAGGGCTTGGGTGGGCTGAGGCTTCGATCCCCCGTCCTGGGATCGTATAGTAATTTTTGTAATCAGAAGGAGGAACCACTGATTTAGAGCACCCAGATGTCAATCTTCTTGGGATTTGTTTGCAGTAGATTAGTGGGCTAAAATCTGATTATCATAAAGATAAACTATCTCTCCATGAGCTGTCAAGCACTCCACAAGGATGGTGCAGCTACCTGCACATGGGGTTGAATGGAATCTCAGGAGTAGAAGGCAGTGTATTTGTAGTGATGAAACTCCAGCTGGGAATTGTTCAGATCAAAGTGCGAGACCTACTTAGTTGCTAAAGCCTTTACCTGAAAATGGCTTCTTTCTCAGGCCCAGATCATGACTGAAAAGTTCAGGGGAAAAACAAAGGAATAAGAAGACAAGAAAAAAAAGTGATGCATTGAGAGGTGGAGCGTTTTGTACATCAGAAGGTACTACTTTTATATTTTTGTTCTGCCATGCCATGGTGATAAGTAGTTTAGAAATACAATGATGGAGAGAGATTCTTCCTAACCTCCCTCTTCCCAAGCATAAGGGAAGGTGCCTCCAGGAAACAGTTCCCTATACTCCTGAAAACACCCTTGAAGAACTATGTCTCAGTGACCCTAACTCTGACTTAGGCCTTGTCTACGCTACGCGTGAAAGTCAATCTAAGCTATGCAATGTGAATTACGTTACTAGCATAACTCAAGTCAACATAGCTTAAATCTACTTATCGTGAGGTACGCACTACACAAGGTTGACAGGAGACACTCTCCCATCGACTCCTCTTACTCTTCTCATTGCGGTGGAGTACAGGAGTTGATGGGAGAGTGATCTGCGGTCGAATAAGTGGGTCTTCACTAGACCTGCTAAATTGACCGCTGATGCATCTATCACCACCCCCAGTAGACAAGCCCTAAAGAGGAAATGTCTCTCTTTGCAGTTGTCTGTCAACTTTGCTCCATGCCTCAGCCAGAAGGGATCACTTCTTTTGAAATAAATGGTAGCTCTGCCTGCCTACGGATTGCACGGTTTTGCATTCCAAGGACTTTGAACATTTGTTGTTTTAACTGTCTTTATGACAAAACCCCCCCAAAGATCTGATTTAAAGGTAAAGTATCAGAAAGTTTCAGGTGTATATTCTAATATTTGTAAGACTGTTGGTTAACAGAGAAAAGTTAGGCCTTACCTCTTTATTTTCTCACATTAATGCCTTTTATACATAGGAAAAATTAATATGTATTGGTCCCTTTATACATTAGCGTAAAGCCAACAGATTTGTTCAGAGTTTTTCATTTTATATACAGTGATACTGAATGAATAGAATGATAGCAATTTGTAAAGGAATGCTTTCCTTGACCTTCTGCAAAGTAGTATACATGACTTCCCTGCCTTATTTTATAGAATAGAAATAATAGCAAATTGTTTTGTTATTTATATTGATGTGTTATTTATAGCTTATTTCCATTTACCTCCATGTGAGTATGAGAACAAGAAAATAAGGAAAGGCTACTGTGCCTTCAAGTTTTGACCCTTTTAATGCACCCAGGAGAACATCTGATTGTTTCTTGATGAATCCCAAGGCTCATTAGTGGAAAAAACTTGTTGTTTTGTAAAGGAGACCATCCACATTTTATTCAAACTCCTTGTAACTGAATTATAGATGCATATAATAAACTGGAGACAATCACTAATTCTTAATCAAACAGGGTGCATTTCCCTACATGCAAGCTATGACGAGTCCTTGAGAAATAGATGGCACACGTTCATTTGTTGTAATGTACCCAGAGCAATTATTTCACCTGCTCTCTGTACTTGTAAATTGCCAGCTCCAACGGAGAATGAGAGAGAGACTGAACAACACATGATATATGTGAGTTATGTGGCTTAATGCAATATTGGAAGGTACGCAGATCCTATAGGAGTGAGAGTAGTATTAGAACCTATATAGGAGAGACTAGAATTAAAGTCCATTGTATGCCTGCCATTTATCTTGCTGCTTCTTGCCATGACTCGGTGAAACACCTTTTCAACATGCTTTTGGTCTAAAATGAACAAAATGTACTGTACAGTACTTCTCTGATGCCTCAATGCTATAATTCTGTTTAGGTGAAATGTTTGGGACATCTAGATGCCTTTGCTACTGTTGCATTTCTTCTGTGTGTGTGTATGTGTCTTGTCAAGGTGTCCAATTCATTATCCTTAAGGGGCTTTGCACTTTCTGTAGTTATGTAAGGCCTAATCCTGTTCCACTGAAGTCAATGAAAGATTTACCATTAACTTCAATGGGAGTTTGCATAAGTGTAAATGACTGCACAAGATGCAAAATAGTGTAGACTGTGAGGCCCAAGGTGTTCTTACATGCCACTGAAGGTGTCTTTACGTCACCTAAAGCTGAGCCTCTGCCTTTTAGTTTTTGCTGATTTTTTTTGAGGTTACGTAAGAGTTGTAATTGGTGTATATTTTATTTAGTCTGCAAAAAGTATTACATCCAAGCATCTCTTTAGTGCTTCTTGTAATGCATTTTGATTACTTTTGGTAACTCAAAGTAATATTTAATAACTGTTAGTTTTCTTTTAGAGAGTTCTTACCAACGAAACAAGACTTCTTACAGCTACATGGATAATTAACTTGAAGCTTCTCTGTCTCTTGGGGGACATCAGCTATGTAAATAAGGAACTGAAATCTTAACAAGACATGCTAGGGAATTGCAACAAGTTTCATTACACTAAAATACTCGTATTAAAATCCTAAATGTTTTAATATATTGTTATAATTGAACACATTTTTACAGAGCAAAAATGTGTTTTCTGTTTTGCTCTGTAAGAGCTAAAAAAATATGTAAGTTTTAATTTTTGGAAAAATGGAGGTGAAATTCCGAACTATTATCTAAAAAGTAAGCTACCCTTTGGGAAACATTATAGATTACAGTGTGTTCTGTTTTCTTCTGTAAGAATTCTTAAGATATAAGCTTATACTAAAGCTAAATGAATTATATGCATTGATCTTCATGGCAGAGGATGTGAGGGAGATTCCCAAACCTGAGCCATTCTTTTTAGGTGACGAATCTGAGGAACCGTCCGAGATTTAGGTGTAATTAGAGGAGGTTTTGGAACAAATTGATAAACTAAACAGTAAAAGTCACCAGGACCAGATGGCAGTCACCCAAGAGTTCTGAAGGAACTCAAATGTGAAATTGCAGAACGACTAACTGTGATATGTAATCTATCATTTAAATCTGCTTCTGTACCAGATGATTGGAGGATAGATAATGTGATGCCAATTTTTTAAAAAGGCTCCAGAGGTGATCCCAGAAACTACAGGCCGGTAAGCCTAACTTCAGTACTGGGCAAGCTAGTTGAAACTATAGTAAAGAACAGAATTATCAGAATGTGATTTGTTGGGGAAGAGTCAACGTGTTTTTTGTAAAGGGAAATCATGCCTCACCAATCTACTAGAATTCTCTGAGGGGGTCAACCAGCATGTGGACAAGGGTGATCCAGTGTACTTAGATTTTCAGAAAGCCTTTGACAAGTTCCCTAACCACAGGCTCTTAAGCAAAGTAAGCTGTCACGGGATAAGAGGGAAGGTCCTCTCATGGGTGTAGTGGGGTAGTTACCCCGCTCCTGGGGAAAAGGGGTAGGATGACTGAGGCAGCGGCCACAGCTGTGGCCACACCCAATCAGGCCACAGCTGGCCCTGATATAAGGGCTAAGGGAGGAGGTAGGTCAGTCTCACTCCAGCCTTGGAGTGGGAAGGACCTAGTTGCCTAGGAGCACAGGTATGTCAAGCAGAGCAGTGCTGGGGAAAGGCAGGCAGAGCTGGGGAGCTCAGGCCAGGTGAGTCCCCAGGCTGAGGCCTTGCTGAAGGCCAAAGGAGGTACTGGGGCTGCAGGGAGACAGTGCGGCCTAGAAAGGCAGCAGGTACAACCCCCTTGCCAGTGATGAGTGACCATTACAGACTGTAGTCTGCCCCAGAGAATGGGGGCTAGATGATGACTGGCAGTAGCCACTGAGGCAAGGTGGGCATAGAGAGTTGGAGGGGTTCCCCTGGGAGGGGAGACCCAGAGTTTGGGGGTAGTGCTGGGAGCAGAACCCCAAGGCAAAAGGCACTGAGGTCCTGGAGGAACATGGGGCCTGAGGCAGGCAAGACACTGGCCAGCAGGGGGCGCTCTGAGGCTGGAATTGAGCTAATTCCCGGACGACCAGCAGGAGGTGCGGCGGCAGTGAGTGCTTGACTTGCTACAATGGGAAACAAAGGGTAGGACTAAATGGTCAGTTTTCAGAAAGAAGAAAGGTACATGTGGCTCTTCAGAAGTTAATATGTGTCTTCTTGTATAGGCACTGACTCCGGGGCTGGAGCTACAGGTGCCAACTTTCCAATGTGCCGGGTGGTGCTCACTGCTTAACTCCTGGCTCTGCCACAGGACCAGGACCTGGCCCCTCCCCTGAGCCTGAAGTACCCTCGCTTCTCCCCCTTCCCACTCAGAGCCTCCTGCACGCCATGAAACAGCTGATCGGGAGGTGCGGGGAGGCTCTGATTGGTGGGGCTGCCAATGGGTTGGAGGCTCTGGGAGTGGGGTGGGGAAGCTGATGGGAGGCTGCTGACGAATTACTGTGACTCTTTGGCAATGTACGCTGGTAAATTCTGGCTCCTTCTCAGGCTCAGGTTGGCCACCCCTGCTATACTGAGAGTTTGCATTGGAGACCTCTGTAATTGTGTAACTCACCAAACAGAAAAGAAGCATTAGTTAACATAAGTGCTGGTCCTGCACACAAGAAGGCCCATCAAAACCAAAGGAGCCATTGTGAAACATCCAAGGACAAAGACTTAGTTGATTGCTTCTCGCTACACCCATGAAGAGGAGACAGGCGCTGACACTTGTACCATGAGTTTGAACTCTGGGGGAAGGGAATAAATATCTCTGATTGGAAGGAACTACATTGCTATGCTGCTTGGAATTTGGAGAGGACAGTATTTCTCAGAATAAGCAAGGGACCCCTGAGCTGCTTAGCTAGGATAAGCCTTAAAGGATATCTAGAGCTTGCATATTACAGCAGCTTCTGTAACCTTTTGAAACCTAAGGCAGTAACTCTTTTGAATGTGTATGTTTACTTGCTTTAACCTTGTAAATAACTCTCATTTTTTTTCTTAGTTAATAAACCTTTAGTTAGTTTATTATAAGATTGACTACAAGCATTTTCTTTGGTAAGAGATCTAAGGTACAACTGACCTGGGGTAAGTGACTGGTCCTTTGAGACTGAGAGTAACCTAAATATTGTTGTGATTTTTGGTGTAAAGTGGCCATCTATCAGAAAGAAAAGCTTGCTTGGGTGGCAATATAGACCAGAGCATTCAAGGGGACTATCTGTGACTCCATGTTAAGAATGTTATAGTGCAGGGGTCAGCAACCTTTCAGAAGTGCTGTGCCAAGTCTTCATTTATTCACTCTAATTTAAGGTTTTGCATGCCAATAATACATTTTAACATTTTTAGAAGGTCTCTTTCTATAAGTCAATACTAGATATGGGGGGAGAGATAGCTCAGTGGTTTGAATATTGGCCTGCTAAACCCAGGGTTGTGAGTTCAATCCTTGAGAGGGCCATTTAAGAAACTGGGGTAAAAATCTGTTTGGGATTGGTCCTGCTTTGAGCAGGGGTTTAGACTCAATGATCTCCTGAGGTCCCCTCCAACCTTGATGTTCTATATAACTAAACTAGTGTTGTATGTAAAGTAAATAAGGTTTTTAAAATGTTTAAGAAGCTTCATTTAAAATTAAATTAAAATGCAGAGCCCTCCAGACCAGTGGCCAGGACCACTGAAGTGCCAATGAAAATCAGCTTGCATGCCACCTTCGGCACACGTGTCATCGGTTGCCTGCCCCTGTTATAGTGCTTGAGGAGTTCACTTGGTTGGTGACCTCTAAGTATAGAAGTCACAACCAGTTTGGGTTTTGTGCCAAGATTAGCAATCATGGTCATGAGCCACTCTAGACAGCTTGATGCAAGTATGTAATCTAAGTACATGAATAGCACTATTCACTTCAGTGGGGCTACTCATGTACTTAAACTTATCCATTTCCTCAAGTGTTTTGCTGGATCAGGGCCTAAAGAAGGAAGGATATAACATGCTCTAGTAGCTAGCTTTGCTCCCTCGTGCACCAAATCTGCTGATTCATCTTCACTAGTTAAATCACCAGGGGAGTGCACAATGCAGTGGCAGTTAAAATTCACAGGGGTTTGCATGAAGCTGTTGTTTTGTTTTGCTTCACCTGAATTTGCACCTCAAAACAACCCAAAAATTCAAAGTGAAATTCAGTCAGTTTTCACTGGGTTTCACACTGAAACCTTGTGTATCACAATGCTACAATTCAGTCTAGGTTCACTCCAACCACAAATCCCTGGAAAGGATGTGAATCATTTGACAAACATGGACTACATTTAGATAGATTTAACAAAGCCCTTTACCAGTTTTGCCTTGTTTCTGGTTTCATTCCAAATACCTCACATAGCTTTTCTTAGAACCCTGAATGGATTGAGGAGAGTATAAGTTGTCCTTCAATACTTTTATATTAAAGTAGCACGATTCTCCCATCTGTTGTGTGTGCAACTCCCACTAAAGTCAATGGGAAGAAGGAATGCTCAGCTGATGAGGCCTTGAGGCCCTTCTGTTTGGAGAAACATATTGAAGATTGTTGCATTGTTTGTTAATAAATGGATATTGTCATCCTGAAAATGAAATGCCTATTTATGGCTGACTCCCCATAACTTTTCATCTATGCACTTTTTAGAAACATAAAGTGAGGTTAAGGTAATTGCTTGCAGTAGGGTTGGGAATTCATGAACTGGAAAAACGTGACTGTGGCTCATAAATTGCTTTCTGTGTTACTAATTTCAAGACATTCTCCCAGTAAAAGGTGAATAAATTCATTTACATGATTTGTGAATTGTGCCATTGGAGCTCAAGAGTAAAGAATTGTATATTGTGTATTAATGCCAATGCTAAAAATAGATTGTAATATAATTGAAATGCAAGAAGGAACATTTATGTTCTGCACCATTCAGTTAAAGCTGTACTCACTAAATTAACAAAAAAAAAAAAAAAAACCCCACCCACCTTAACAAATAGATTAGGGAAATTGTGATAAGCCCAAACATTTATGGTTTGTTCTCCAATTCATTTTGCTTGTAAAAGTGGAAGAAAAAAAAGATAGCTCTCTCTTATTTTTTCTATCTTCTGTATTTTGGTGACTTGCTTATGTTTTGTAAAATACATTCCCAATATTCATTGTTCAATCAAACAGAATGTTCTAACACAATATGACTTTTAACTGTGGATATTTTCTGTAAGTATGGTTTCAGAGCTTGTTTTTTTGTGAGAACACACTATCTTTGATTTAATTTTTTCCGACACTGTGCCCACTGCACAGTAGAAAAAAAAGTGTAATTGTAGTTTTGTCCTTTACAGCACAGGACAAATAAATGTCAAAATCAAATGGTGGTGTCCCCCAAGGGAAAATATATTTCAGTTATGAAATATTCTTACTCAGTTCCCATTGCTATTCCTATGAACACCTAGGTGAAGCTGCCTCAGGACCTAATCAGATGCTACTCATTTGCATATAATAAAAATTGTGCAATGAGGTTTTAGAGCAACTATGAGGAATAGTGCATAATGTCTCTTTAAAATCGTCTGGTGTAAAACTAGTGCTGCTTTGGCTCTGGATAAATGGTTGCCAGATCTTGAACAGAATAGTTTGACAAGACCTGGTATGAAATGAACATCTGTTTTTATTGTTGGCATTTTAATTGTCAGTTTAATTCTGTGTTTAATAAACATGCTTTAAAGTGGCACAGTGCTATTTCCTGTTCTGTTTCTTGGAAATGTTGTGATATTGATAAAGTGTCAGACTCTTACTTGGGAATGACGATAACAATCAACTTTACAAAGGAATCATTAAGGAAGCTTTAAGAGGAGACTGATGCAGGGAAAAGGCCATTCTTGGGCTTTATTAGCCATCTTAATTGCATTGTTACTCAGAGCAAGTGAAAACTAATCACCCTTGGTTCATAAATGTGTTTTGCACCTTTGTGGAAACAGTGGATTTAAAGTTTGGGATTTTTTTTCCCTTTAAACCCAGAGATATATTGAAGAACCTGCTAAGGATTCAGAATGAGAGAAAACTCATTGCCCTTCATTAGGACAATTAATTTGCTGTCCTCAGCAAGTTATATCTGCTTCCAAAATATTTTAGCTTTAGCTTTCTGATGCGTGCAAGGCCAGATGCCACATATGGTCTCCAACCATATCACTCCAAACTTCAAATCCTTTCACTGGATTCCTATCTATTGCCACATCAAATTCCATCTCTCCACCCTCCCTTTCAGGCTGATGCAGAATCTTGTCCTTGTCTACATGTGCTGCTCAGGTATCAATGTTGCACTCAGATGATGCCATGGTGGCATGTACTCAGTATCCAGCCATCCCCTGACGACTGCTCTCATTTCCTTCTCTTCCACATCATGTGTGATATACTCTTCTTCTTCACATGATCCATTGTCTACAGCCAAGCACTGAGGTACAACTGCATCTGCTCCCTCAGACAGAGACCAACACCTACAAAATCTTCACCAAGCATTCTCAGAACTATGATACCCACATGAGAAAATAAGGAAACAGATCAACAGAGCCAGACGTGTACCCAGAAGCCTCCTACTGCAAGACAAGCCCAGGAAAGAAACTAACAGAACTCCACTGGCCATCACATATAGTCCCCAGCTAAAACCCCTCCAATGCATCATCAGGGATCTACAACCCATCCTGGACAATGATCCCTCACTTTCACAGACCTTAGGTGGCAGGCCAGTCCTCACCCACAGACAACCCTCCAACCTGAAGCATATTCTCACCAGTAACTACACACCACACCATAGTAACTCTAACTCAATAACCAATCCATGCAACAAACCTCGATGCCAACTCTGCCCACATATCTACACCAGCGACATCATCACAGGACCTAACCAGATCAGCCACACCATCACTGGTTCATTCACCTGCACGTCCACCAATGTAATATATGCCATTATATGCCAGCAATGCCCCTCTGCTATGTACATCGGCCAAACTGGATAGTCCCTACATAAAAGGATAAATGGACACAAATCAGATATTAGGAATGGAAATATACAAAAACCTGTAGGAGAACACTTCAGTCCCCCTGGACACACAATAGCAGATTTAAAGGTAGCCATCCTGCAGCAAAAAAACTTCAGGACCAGACTTCAAAGAGAAACTGCTGAGCTTCAGTTCATCTGCAAATTTGACACCATCAGCTCAGGATTAAACAAAGACTGTGAATGGCTAGCCAACTAGAAAAGCAGTTTCTTCTCCCTTGGTGTTTACACCTCAACTGCTAGAAGAGGGCCTCATCCTTCCTGATTTGAACTAACCTCGTTATCTCCAGCCTGATTCTTGCTTGCATATATATACCTGCCTCTGGAAATTTCCACTACATGCATCCGACAAAGTGGGTATTCACCCACGAAAGCTCATGCTCCAATACGTCTGTTAGTCTATAAGGAGCCACAGGACTCTTTCCTGCTTTTACAGATCCACGGCTACCCCTCTGATATTCTTCTTCTCTTGTGGATGTTAACCTTTTTCCAGGCTTAGCCTCATGACCCTATACTAGGTACAGCCTCAGGCCTGGTCTACACTACGCGTTTATACCGAATTTAGCAGCGTTAAACCGATTTTACACTGCACCCATCCACACAACGAAGCCCTTTATATCGATATAAAGGGCTCTTAAAACCGATATCTGTACTCCTCCCCGACGAGGGGAGTAGCGCTCAAATCAGTATTGCCATGTCGGATTAGGGTTACTGTGGCTGCAATTCGACGGTATTGGCCTCCAGGAGCTATCCCACAGTGCACCATTGTGACCACTCTGGAAAGCCATCTGAACTCGGATGCACTGGCCAGGTAGACAGGAAAAGCCCCGCAAACTTTTGAATTTCATTTCCTGTTTGGCCAGCGTGGAGAGCTCACCAGCACAGGTGACCACGCAGAGCTCATCAGCACAGGTAACAATGCAGTCTCCTGAGAATCGAAAAAGAGCTCCAGCATGGACTGCATGGGAGGTACTGGATCTGATCGCTGTATGGGGAGAGGATTCCATGCTAACAGAACTCTGTTCCAAAAGACAAAATGAAAAAACATTTGAAAACATTTCCAAGGCCATGATGCAGAGAGGCCACACCAGGGACTCAGTACAGTGCCGTGTGAAAGTTAAGGAGCTCAGACAAGCCTACCACAAAACCAAAGAAGCAAATGGAAAGTCCGGGGCAGGGCTAAAAACATGCCGCTTCTATGCTGAGCTGCATGCAATTCTAGGGGGGTCCGCCACCACTACCCCACCCCTGTCCGTGGATTCCGAGGTGGGGGTGGTAATCGCAGCCACGGCTGAGGATTCTGCGGACGGGGAAGATGAGGAGGAAGAGGAGGACGAGTTTGTAGAGAGCACACAGCACTCCGTTCTCCCCAACAGCCAGGAGCTTTTTCTCACCCTGACGGAATTACCCTCCCAAGCAACTATCCCAGACCTCTGGTGAGTGTACCTTGTAAATATAAGACATGGTTTAAAAGCAAGTGTTTTTTAATGATTAATTTGCCCTGAGGACTTGGGATGCATTCGCAGCCAGTACAGTTACTGGAAAAGTCTGTTAACATGTCTGGGGATGGAGCGGAAATCCTCCAGGGACATCTCCATGAAGCTCTCCTGGAGGTACTCCAAAAGCCTTTGCAGAAGGTTTCTGGGCAGCGCTGCTTTATTCCGTCCTCCATGGTAGGACACTTGACCACGCCATGCATGTAGCAAGTAATCAGGTATCATTGCATGACAAAGCCTAGCTGCGTATGGTCCCTGTGATTGCTGGCATTCAAGCAACATCCGTTCTTTATCTCGCTGGGTTATACTCAGGAGAGTGATATCGTTCATGGTAACCTGGTTGAAATTCAGGAATTTAAGTAAGGGGACAGATATGGCCATTCCTACTGGGCTGTTTGCCTGTGACTTAAAAGAAATCCTTCCCTGCAGGTAGCCAAGCGGGGGTAAGGGTGGGGGTGCGATTGGCGCTGAGCTTTTCTGCGTTTGGCTAGCAGGGATCTTTCCTGCTACCAGCCACACGGTTTGGGGGAGGGGGAAGAGAGGTGTTTAGCAGTGATCTTCCATGGTGCCAGGCACGGGGTGGTTTCTGCTGCTGCACATTAACAGGAAAGAAGCAGCACTCAATGGTAACACCAAAGCTGCAGGCACTCAATATTAAGATGCAAAATGCGACCTTGTAGTGAAGACACATGTGCTATGTAAGGTGAATAGTGTTGTTCACCGTGAAAGAGTATGACCACTGTTCTCTAAAATTATCTTTTTAAATACTTCTCTCCCTTTTTTCCCTCCCTCACGCAGGTGCAAATTTTTCAAGCCTCCCTACTCCGTCCCGAAGGCTATCTCAGATAAGGCGGCGGAAAAAAAAGACGCAAGAAGAAATGTTTTCGGAAATCATGGAAGTGACCCACAATGAAAGAGCTCATCTGAATGAGTGGAAGGACACGGTATCAAAGTATAGGAAAGATGCCAGTGACTGTGAGGACAGGAGGGACGAATGTGAGGACAGGAGAGACGCTTGAGATGAGAGGAGAGATGCTCGAGATGAGAGGAGAGATGCTCGAGATGAGAGGTGGTGGCAGGAAGATCAGCAGTGGCGGGATGCAACTCTGAGGCTGCTGCGTGATCAAACTGACATGCTCTGGCATATGGTGGAGCTTCAGGAACGGCAGCAGGATCATAGAGTGCCGCTGCAGCCCCTGTATAATCACCCTCCCCCCTAACCATGTTCCTTAGCCTCCTCACCCACCAGACGAGTAAGAACGCGTGGGGGGAGGCTCCGTGCACCCGCCCACTCCACCCCAGTGGACAGCCCAACCAAAAGGCTCTCATTATTATGAAATTTTTTTAGTGGCCTTTTCCTTCCCTACTATTCTCCTCCCAAACCCCACCCGGGCTACCTTGTCAGTTCTTGCCCTCTTTTTATAATTAAGTAATAAAGAATACATGATTTTTAAACGAGAGTGACTTTATTTCCGTAGAAAGCAAGCTGTGATCGAAGGGGGTGGGTGGGTGGGTGGCTTACAGGGAATGAGTCAATCAAGGGGTGGGGAGTCATCAAGGAGAAACAAACACAACAGTCACACTGTACCCTGGCCAGTGATGAAACTGGTTTTCAAAGCTTCTCTAATGCGCACCGCTTCCTGGTGTGCTCTTCTAATCGCCCTGGTGTCTGGCTGTGCGTAATCAGGGGCCAGGTGATTTGCCTCAGCCTCCCACCCCACCATAAAGGTCTCCCCCTTACTCTCACAGAGATTGTGGAGCACACAGCAAGCAGCAATAACAATGGGGACATTGGTTTGGCTGAGGTCTGAGCGAGTCAGTAATGTGCGCCAGCGCGCCTTTAAATGGCCAAATGCACATTCTACCACCATTCTGCACTTGCTCAGCCTGTAGTTGAACAGGTCCTGACTACTGTCCAGGCTGCCTGTGTATGGCTCCTTGAGCCATGGCATCAAGGGGTAGGCTGGGTCCCCCAGGATAACGACAGGCATTTCAACATCCCCAACTGTTATTTTCTGGTCTGGGAAGTAATTCCCTTGCTGCAGCCATTTAAACAGAGTAGTGTTCCTGAAGATTCGAGTGTCATGAGCCCTTCCCGGCCATCCCATGTGGATGTTGATGAAATGTCCCTTGTGATCCACCAGTGCTTGCAGCACCATGGAAAAGTACCCCTTGCGGTTTATGTAGTGAGTGCCCTGGTGCTCCAGTGCCAAGATAGGGATATGGGTTCCATCTATCGCCCCACCACAGTTAGGGAATCCCATTGCAGCAAAGCCATCCACTATGACCTGCACATTTCCCAGAGTCACAACCTTTTGTAGCAGCAGCTTAGTGATTGCTTTGGCTACTTGCATCACAGCAGCCCCCACAGTAGATTTGCCCACTCCAAATTGATTCCCGACTGACTAGTAGCTGTCTGGCATTGCAAGCTGCCACTCGCTTCTCAACTGTGAGGGCTGCTCTCATCTTTGTATTCTGGCATTTCAGGGCAGGGGAAAGCAAGTCACAAAGTTCCATGAAAGTGCCCTTACGCATGCGCAAGTTTCGCAGCCACTGGGAATTGTCCCACACCTGCAACACTATGCGGTCCCACCAGTCTGTGCTTGTTTCCCGGGCCCAAAATCAGTGTTCAATGGCTAGAACCTGCCCGATTACCAGCAGGATCTCCAAAGCGCAGGGGCCCGCAGTTTGGCAGAATTCTGTGTCCATGTCCTCATCACTCTCGTCGCCACGCTGCCGTAGCCGCCGCCTCCTCACCTGGCTTTGCAGGTCCCGGTTCAGCATAGACTGCACGATAATGCACGAGGTGTTTAAAACGTCCATGATTGCTGGCTTGAGCTCAGCAGGGTCCATGCTTGCCGCAGAATGGCATCTGCACAGTTCACCCAGGAAAAAAGGTGCGAAACGGTTGACTGCTGCTGCTTTCACGGAGGGAGGGGTGAGGCTGTACCCAGAAGCACCCACGACAATGTTTTTTGCCCCATCAGGCACTGGCATCTCAACCCAGCATTCCAATGGGCGGGGGAGACTGCGGGAACTATGGGATAGCTATGCGATAGCTACCCACAGTTCAACGCTCAGGAAATCGACGCTAGCCTTGGACCATGGATGCACACCACCGAATTAATGTGCTTAGTGTGGCCACGTGCACTCAACTTTATACAATCTGTTTTAAAAAAATGGTTTCTGTAAAATCGGAATAATCCCGTAGTGTAGACGTACATTTCTTGTCTGCCAGGCAGCACTCTTTTCTTTGCAGTTTCACATCCCTCCAAACAAATTATTTCCCCATGAAAACTTCCTACTCTACTGTGCACTTTCCCCAGCCCAAGCTATTGCCCTGTGTTTACTTTTTAACTACGTTGGACTGCAAGAACTTTGGGGCAGGGACTCTAGCGCTAAATGTGTGAGCATGCTGCATTAAGATGTAGGATTGAGGCGGTAATCCATCAGCCCTTTTAGAAATCTAATTGCACTCTGCATTTCCCATTTGATCGCTATATACGCAGCACCTCCTGTCTTGGCCTGAACTTGGCTACTAGTACCTCAGACAGGATGTTTCTGAGGAAGTCTTCTGTGTGGCAGCTGTATCTAATTATCAAATTCCTACACAGCTGTCAAGTATCTTGCATGACACACACGTATTTACCCCGTACTCCCTTAGCCCCCACCCTGTTTGTATCTATCTGCAGTATTGATGCAAAAATACATGAGGACTTGGACCACACTCTCTCTTACCTACTGTAGTTCTGTTGTGTCTTCGTCCCTTACTGCTTACCTTACTGGTTCACTGCCAGCCTGGGGCATTCTGCAGCAAATGATGGAGGAGGGAGGGGAAGAGAGCGAGTTAGAGGCTGGAGTGGCGCCTGGAGCTGCCAATAATTATTTCCCAATGGGCAACTGACCCTTGGGAAAATGGGTAGAATAGAGTGGGAGCTGTGATGGTTCTTGGGGCATCCAGAACAGTGAGTAATTTTGTTACTTCCCGTCTCCAGCATGAGGGAGTCTTGCCTGTGAGTGACTGGGTGTCAGCTCCCTGACACCACCAGCCTTTCAGACACTTACACACTCTCCTCTGGGCTATGTCAGCCCTGTCTTCACCTTGCACCCCAGTCCACAAGTCCCTTTGAATCAGTCCCCTGGGCTATCCAGCCCCTGACACTGGGTATTCACAGAAGTCCCTGATTCTAGCCCCCGAAGAACCAGTATACCTCCATTTATCTGTTTTTCCTTCAGCCATCACTCGTGTATGGCATACAGCACTTATAATTAAACAAAAATAGGTCTATTTAAGAAATAAGAACCATTTCACTAGAAACAGGAAAGAGAGTGGAGAAAACAAATGATTACAATACAAAACAAAATCATAAAACGCCCAGCCCCAAAGGTCAGCCAGTCTATTGAGAGCTGACTGGCTTCACCAGAACCAGGATCCAATTTTTTATGAGAACAACTTGTGCCTCAAGATATCTCCTCAGTGAAAGGATTCAGAGGACCTCTTCCTCTTCTGTGTTTTACTGAAACATTCTTTTGTTTCTATCCATAGACGGGTTTGTAAAGTTCCCTTTTTTTACCTTCAAGTGGTTTTGATTGTTTGCATTGCCTCTGGTGGCTTTGAATTGAAAGTCTTGGAATTGAGCAAGGCTGAACGACTGAGCCTTGCGTTGCATCACCAGCTAAACAGGGTGAGGAGACAACTCCCTCCTTCCTGAATGGGCCATTACTGAGACATATTATCCTCTGGTGACTAATTTTTACTACAATTCCATAAAGGATACTTTCAATATAAGTGCATTATTCCTTAAATGTTAGCCATACATACATCTCGCAATGATTATGAATCTTGACAAGTTATGAGCTTTTCAAGCTTACGTTATTCTTTAGGGATAAATATCCTGTAAGACATGTTTAGTGCAGTGAGTTTGTCAGGTCTGAGGTGAGAGTTGTTTGCAAAGAACAACTTTGCCTAGGAGCCTTTGTGTCACAGAAGCAGACATAGGTTTATGCAGAAACAATGGCAGGAGGAAGATGGAGTGCGGGTGATGGTGAATATGGGAAGGAAGCAGGCATGTGAAGAGCCAATAGCCCAGGGGTTAGGTCACTCACCTATGATGTGAGAGTCTCTGCCTAACTGGGGGCACAGATTTAAACCTACATCTCCCAGGTGAGCCAGTTAACTAGGAGGCTATTGGCTATTCTGGCATGGATCACTCTTCCTCTTTCTGAAATTCCATCCTGGGCCTATGAAATCTTTTCTGATGAAAGTTTCGTGTAAGCAGATATGTGCCTGCAAAAGGTTTCAGTTTTTGATTAATTAGCATTTTGCAGTGAAAGATCGTATTGTTGAAAAATTCCCAACCAATTCTAATTATAATATATACGCTCAAAGGGGCCTTTTGAGCTGTAAATTATGCTTTAAGGCAGTGGTGTCAAAACCCGCCTATGGGCTAAATTGGCCCACTTCTTTTATACATAAAAGTATGCTATAAATCTGAAAATGCACATATGCTTGTGTTCATTTCAATATTTCCATGCCAGAGCAGCTGCAAAGTATGCTAATATGTGGAGAGCTACATCTGATTATGGGACTTCAGAAGGTTATGATGTCCTTATTCATTGGAGACTGTATATCATATGGAGGTTAAAAATCTTTCTCTTTGGAAAGATGTATGTTCTGACAACACTCCATAGGACAATCCGTGGAATGGTTGGAAATCACTTAAGGGCCGTCTCTTAAAACCATGGAAACATTAGTAGGACATGGGTGGTAGCAGCAGGCTCAAGTTGGATTCGTCTTGTGGCTCTGTCAGTTATTGCTATAAAAAAAATATGTTTTTTTCTAGGTTGACAGCAGATCAAATCTATCTTGGTTGTAGACTGAAGGTGGGTATCTACATTGTGACAAAGTCAGAGTCTGAGCATTGAAGGAGACAACATTTATTACCTGAGGTTCATCAATATATATTGTTCTTGAACTTGACATCTAATTGTGGTACTTAACTGCCCCCAATTATCATAGTATCTGAGCACCTCACAGTTTTTAATGTGCTTATCCTCACAACACCCCTGTGAGATAGGGAAGTGCTATTTTCAGCTAGTAAACAGGTACCGAAAGATTAAGAGACCACCCAAAGTCACACAGAAAGCCTGTGACAAATCTGGGAATTGAACCCAGGTCTTCTAAGATCCAGTTTAGTGCTCTCATCCTTCCTCTATAAAATGCTCCATATCTTCTAAACAAGTATTTTCTTTAATTTTATTTTTTTTAAAGGAACTGGACATAAAGTGGCGGAATCCTGACAAGAATATTGGCCCTTTACTAGATGGAAATGGTAGAACTATCAATAATAATACAGAAAATGGTAGAAGTGTTCAATAAATATTTCCATTCTGTATTTGGGGAAAAAACAGATCATATCATATCAAAATGATGATGACAATACTCTTTCCATTTCAAATGGGAGCTGCAGGAAGTGGTGCTGGCTGTAGGGACGTGCTGTCCACCACTTCCTGCAGTTCCCATTGGCCGGGAACAGCAAACTGCAGCCACTGGGAACTGTGGGCAGCCGTGCCCGAGGACGGTCAATGTAAACTAACTGTCTCGTGGCCTGCCAATGGATAAACCTGATGGGCCACGTGCAGCCCGTAGGCCGCAGGTTGCCCACCACTGATTTTGACTCTGACCTAAAACAAAAACCATCCCTCTACAATCCAAAAATTTTTCTGATTAAATTATACTACCTCCTATTATGTAGTATGTGAAACTTTTAAATAGTTAAAAAAGTAGATTTAAAATAATAATGCTAATTTAAAGTCTTGAGTAAGCTGGAAAAATCATTAGGATACAATTATTTTTATCGTTACAAACTCTTTGCACCATTGCATACATATTAATTTATATGGCAATGCAGTTTGTCGCTGATTGCAAAAATTGCACTTTAAAATGCAACTAGCTTCTTATTCAAGTTCTTTGTTTGGTCACAACTTTAAGTAAGGCTCTTATTCACAATTCATGCTAACTGGTACCTCTTGTCAGCTGTCTCAGCAAACAGGCCTGTGAATGGGCATGAAAAGTGAACTATCCTTTCCCCCTTAAAGGATCTCATCTGGCCTGTTGTTGGTGAGGCCATATGGAAGAGTTCCCGGTTTTGGGAACAGAGAACTGAAAGTCTGGCACTTTTCAGAAACTAATAATTGCAAGAGAAGTTTTTTTAAGTTGCTTAAAACAGTATGAATAAAATATATCTGCTATTCTAGCAGTCTCTGAAATTCAAACTCAGTCTCATATTGCAGACTCAGTCCCTTGCTCACAGGCCATTAGAGACTGGGAACACTCACGCTACTCTCTAGTGATCCTTTCTGGCCATCACTGATGAGTTCTAGAGGGATCTATGTCCAGCTCTTCTCACCAGAGACTTGGTCAACCTCACTTGGTGTACTTAACGATTTGGGATTGCAAAAGAAGAGAGACTGAAGGGATTGAGGACTGTCCAGCACTCAGCTACCATGGTGATGGGACAAGATATAAAACATACATAGATCAATTCCACTTCTGGAAAAAACATTTTTTTAAAATATTAATATTGGATCATTCTAGAAGATATTGATTATAAATAAGCACCTGCAAGTATACTAATATCCAATTCCTTGGATGGAATGTGACATCATCTGAGGTAAGTGTAGGTACCAGAAAATAGCCCAAGCAACCAGAGTGTAGCAGACCTCATATTCCTTTCATTAGTCCACAGAGTTGCCCCAGCCTTAGGGTTACAAAAGCCTCTCCGATCCTGCATTCCTATTCCATTGGGATGGGGATGGAATTTGCTAGCGGATCCCCACAGTTGTGGATCCACCAGTCCTGTTTATTCTTTGTCTCCATGGCGGCACTGTAAATAATCTCAGAGCTGGCCTTTATACCTGTGTGGGCTTTTAGCATCATATCCACATTAGTTCCACTGCAGGCAGGCCTGTCCACAGCTGTGGAGGCAGGGACAGGACTTTCCCCTGTAAGCTTAGTGCTATGTTCTCCCAATGAGTCATAACAAAGTATTCTAGTCATGTCCATTTTTTTTTTGGCAACAATTATCTTTGTTACTATCACCTCATATTTAAGAGGCAAAAAGAATCATGTGTCCGTGTTGATTCATAATGTTTTGCAAACGTTTCTATAAACAAAAAAAGAGTTTATAGGGGAAAAAGGCACATGGTTTTCTTTATTTTCTCCTCTTCTCAGTGATGAGACCCATTTCTCAAAGGTATCAGTAGAGTGGTAAGGACCTGACAAAGTCAGATTTATTAAAAGTTATATAGGTAAATTATAGGTCAGTTCTTTTCATGAATTGAGACTGTGTGGTCCTTTTCTACCTGGGGAATCCACTTTTTCCTGAAAGCCTCTATTGTATTCAATACAGCAGAGATTAGAAGCATCAGCCACCTTTTATTCAAAACATATTTACATTAAATTACAACAGGTTACTTTACAGCCAGACATATGAAAGCCATATGTATGTTGTGTAGAGAAGAGTGTTAAAATTCCCCTGAAGTGGTAGAAATATGAGAGGCAGAGAGAGCATATAATTTTGGCAATTGTGGTCAATACAGTGAGGCTAAGCTGAGCTTTTGTCTCTGTGGTACTTTTAGCAAAGAAGACATATGTCTTGAAAGTGGTTCAAATATATTCCAAACATAAGGTGTTTAAGGAGGTCACTGGTAATTCCAAACCATGCTGCATAACCAGATATATTTTCCAGCTAGTGAGTGAGCTGAAGAATACTTTCTGTGTACACTATACTTTGGCACATTTTATAATATTTTAATTGCTGAGGATTAGTGTTTTTCCTGATGGTATCATAGATATATACTAAAAATAACATGCAAAGGGAAGAGTTTCTATTTGGTGAATTATGTTAAACCATTTTGTCACAGCTAGTACAGCTAAATGTACTTTGTGCCAATTCTATTGCTGCGGTAACAGCTTACATCACAGATGAATTTAGCCCATCGAGTTCAAGCACTAGTACTTTGCTATTTTGTTAATTACTGAATAATTATATTAATTAACTTAACATGCCCGGTGTTTGCAACCATGTTACTTGGCTATGAAATAGAGAGCTCCACCATCAGCCAGGGGAAAATCATTTGATCACATACAAAAATACTATAAGGTGGTGCACATGCTTAGATGAATTGTGTGACATTGCCACTTCTGTACACAGTGCTCTAATTTCTATAGAGAGTCCCAGTTTGCGAGCACTTTACTTGAACAAGAAGATTTAATTTATTTGTTATTTTATGAAGCATTTTTATGCGTAGAAAAAGTGCTACTTGTTTGCACATGCTGGTTATGTGGCATTCTTACATGATTTCATGCTTTGCTGATGGAAAATTAGACCCTTGTGTATTATAAAAGAATAAAAGATAGCTATAGAATCAGGATGCGATTGCCTCAGGACATTCTGTTGACAGCTAGAAATATATACAGACAAAGCAATGTCACTGGATGCTAATGTGAACTATAGAAGTTGATGAGTATGGTAAATCCCTGTAAAAAGAAAAGTCTAACCCCTTTTATTTTACAGGTTTTGCCTTTAAAATTTCTATCAGGTAAACCTTTCAATAGTTGTGTTAAATAAAAACTATTATTAATGTTTTATAATTATATGTCTCTTAATGTACATAACATTTGTTTATATGTTTGTGTCAATATCTCTGTACTCAGAAAATAAAATGGTCCTCTTAGAGGGCCAAACCCTTACTCACCACTTAGGTGAAACTCTCAATGACTTAAGTAGGAGTTGTGAGTGTGTAGGGAATACCGGATTGGACTGGTACTGAGTTGGAAAAAGAAGACTCATATTATCAGTTTATCTGAAACTACAGCAAGACATCAAATTAGCACTAGCAGTTACAGTAGTTTTCCTGGCTTCTTTGTGCTTTCAATAATCACCCTAGATGCTCCACAGAGCAGATCTCAGTGCAGAGGTATGAATTTGCTTTTACTGAACCTAATGCTAGAAGGATAGTATTATTTCATTCCCAGGATGTAACGATTTACCTTACTATGTCTTTTCTCTAACAACTAAAATGAAACTATTTTGATGTTGGCTGTCCAGTCCAGCTTTCTTATTTGTTTAAACTTTAACGATATAGCAGGAATACATGAAGTTTGAAACAACTGATACAAAGTTAAGTGAAAATATCTTCTTTAGTGATGGTAAAGTGATAGTGATTTGTATATCAGACAGTTTTTTTCACCATTACAATTCTACTCCAATTTTAGAACATTTGAATATGACAGCAACATTGTGTTTTGAGATAAGAAGAACATAATTACTTTTATTATTCTAACTAGAAAACTCTAAATTGAACTCAAAGGCCCAGTTCTACTTTGATACATTGGTGTCAATCCAGAATAATTATGAATTATGCCAGTTGTAACTGAGAGCAAATCTGAGCTCTGAGCATGTAGAGAAATTGAGACTGTCAGAATTACTGTATGCATTTTGTTCCTAATTCGGGGCCAGGTCATCTCACTACACAGAGGATAGGAAATCCTGTGCATGCCTTGCTGGAATGAGGGATCTCTCTGCCCGAGATGGTGCAGTAGAAGGTGACAGGCCTGGAGGGAGACATTAAAAGGCTGAACCAGCTCAATTAAAAGCTGACCTGATTTCTGGCTCTAACTTAGTGAGAGAAAATGAAGTAGTTGTAGGGTGGGAAGCAAAATGTTGTCATGGCTAAGATGCAAGGAACAGAGTAGGAATAAATGGTTAATTTTTATCATGGGAGAAAAAGCAGTGGGGTGGTTCATGGTTTTATATTAGGTCCGGCATTGTTTTATACATTTAATAACAATCTGGAAAGGGATTTGTTTGCTGAGGTAGCAAAAGTTGCAGATGACATAATATTATTTAGGTTAGTCAAGTCCAGAGAAGACTGTGAGAGGGACCTATCTAATCTAGGTGATTGGGCATCATAATGGCAGTTCATTGCTGATAAATGCATGTTGGAGTGAAGAACTTGAATTGTTCATACACCTTGCAGGGTTCTAAAGTAACTATATGAACTCATGAAAGGGACTTGGGCATTGTTGTTGACACCTAAATGAATCCCTTTGCTCAGCTGCAACCAACAAAGCGAACAAGATGTTAGCATTGATAAGAAATGAGATTGAGAATAAAATGGAAAAATAATATAATACCATTATGTAAATTAGCGCTGTGGCCTCATCTAGAATCACGTGTACAGTGCTAGTCACCTCCTTTCAAAAAAGATATTGCAGAATTAGAGGAGGTTCAGAGAAAGGTGGTGAGAAAGATTAGTGACATAATAAAACTCTCATATGGTGAGAGACTGGGATTCTGTCCCTTGGAAAGGAGAAGAATTAGAAGGCACATGATAAAAAGATATAAAATAGTGAATGGTCTACAGAGGGTCGATTGGGAGGTTCTGTTCTCATAACGCAAGAACAAGAGGACATTCAATTAAACAGAAAAATGGAAAATTAAAAAGAGTTGTAAAAGGAAATGCTTTTCCATACATATTGATTGGGCCATGGAACTCATTGCCATCTGATACCATTGAGGCCATAAATTTAGCAAGGTTCCAGAAAGGGCTGGAAACTTATATGGATAACAAGTATATCCAGAGTTATCCGACGAAGTGGGTATTCACCCACGAAAGCTCATGCTCCAAAACGTCTGTTAGTCTATAAGGTGCCACAGGACTCTTTGCTGCTTTTACAGATCCAGACTAACATGGCTACCCCTCTGATACCAGAGTTCTACTAGTTAATCCTAAAAATAAATAAACATTGAAATTTAACCCCTAGCTCTTTGGAATTAGCATAAGACTATGATGGGGACAGATTATCCCATATCTGCCTACTATTGAGTTTCTTGTACTTTTCTCTGAAGCATTTGGTGCTGGCTACTGTCAGAGACAGGATACTGGACTAGACAGATGACAGGCCTGATCCAGTATGGCAATTTCTATGTTCCTATGGATCTCCACAATGCTTCCTGGCCTTTCAGCCTTCCCTGGACTCCAGTGGAACATGGAACCTATGACAGTTGGGCTTTGCTTTTAAAGGCTAGTTATGCTTAGGTTGCTGGGATCTGCACTGCAGAAGAGAACAAATACTTACAACTGCAGCCATAGGAATCAATCCAGGGAACCCATTAGGTTCTGAAATCTATAATCCCTACTGCCCTTTCTGTGCATAAAGTACCAGCCATGCTGTACAAACCCATCCCAAAGCCCATCATTTTGAGCTAGCAATTGTCATCTGTCCTTGGGGAATCAGGAAAAGGCTAGCTACTCATGTTCACCCTCATTGTGCCACATCGTGCTTGTATTTTGAGCCCTGCAAGGGAGGCTCATGGGAGTCAGTTACCTGAATTTTGAAACAATAAACAAATTGGAAAATTAGAGGTCCATAAATAAATATTTTGCAGTAGTTCAGCCTTTAATTTTTCATGCCACTTCACAAGAGAAATTCTTATGGACAATCTGCTCTCTCGGCCTCCCAATTCCTCACTTTTTCTTCCACACCATTCTGCCTGCCCTATAGGCCAGCAGAAAGGGGTCCAGAGGCAGTTATGAATAATTTATCATAGCTTAAAATCCACTGTGTATCCTATTAGATAAACAACAAGGTGTTGTTAAGGTGGCAAAGTGAAACACTGTTACGTGAAAAAGTGCCAGGATTAAGTTTGCCCATGCAATCTTAATTTGGCCTCCTTATACATTATCATATAAATGGGCAGCGCATGAGCCACTGCCTGGGGGGTGCTAGCTCCCAGTCCCTTCTGCCCAAGGCCCCACTCCTTCCGTGCTACCCTTGCCGGAACTCAGACCCCCACCCACCCACCTGACCCTCACCCCAGGCTAGTCCCCCCACTGCCAGAACACCAAGAAAGTGGGTGATGCATGGCCGCAGTCCCCCAGCGCCGGGAGGGTGGGTGGCATGTGGCCCCAGCCTGCAGTACTGGTGGCGTGTGGCCCCAGCCCCCAAACGCTGGGAGGGCAGGCAGCGCACAGCCCCAGCCTGAACCAGGACCACCGCAGGATGGGACTGGAGCCCCATGCAGAGTGGGAAGCAGGGGAGGGAGGGATCTGGCGGCAGAGCATGGTCGGGGCCATGACTGGGTGTTTGAGGAGGCACAGCCTCCCCTTGCCTGTGGTATCCGCTGTCACTAATTACATGATCACTAAGGCGCTGTCTACACAGCCCTGCAGTTCAGACTATAAGGGTGCAGACTGCAGCGTGCACTAGTGTGCTGCACTATAACTCCCCCGTGTGGAGGCTGCTGCGGATAGCAGGTTGGTGGCATTCTTCTCCTTTCATCCAGCATAGTGACAGCGCTCCTGTCCCTGCCTCTTAAATCTGGAAGTACAGCGTGCCAAGGACCTATTTAAATTCAACACAAAAAGTGGTACTCATGTATATAAACAGTGTGAAGCCAAATTCTACCCTAACATGGGCATCCTCTCTCCCCTACTGAATGTATCTAAAATCAGAATGTGGCCTTCATAATGAATAAATGATGCCTGGATGCAAACCCCTAAAATACTGTATGCTGTTATGCCTGCTTAAAGCACTAGATGAACAGAATACTGGACAGAGCATACACCCCTGGAGTCACTAAGAACATATGGCATAATCCAAGACAGGTGTTTGTAAATCCAAACGATCACATTAGACCCCCTTAGGCTACAACCTGAATGACAGCAGTGGGATTTTGTAGTTTATGTAGGACCCTAAATTAAATTGTCACCCTGAATTTGTGGAAGGCACCTAACTGGGGTGAAGGGGAGTTATTTCTTCTTGCACCGTAGAATAGAATTTCTTTCAATTACTTTAGGCTACATTTTGCTTGAAGTATAACTTTTTAAAACATTTTTCTAACTGTTACTTCATTAGCTTTGGTTTTTTAAAGAAATGTGTCCAGCAGTATGTCATTGAACATTGGGGTCTTTGGAATATACATACGTTCTTTCCAGGATGAATCATTTGAACACATGCTGAATAATGGAAACCTGCTTGGATTGATTGGCTTTGGCAGCTGTCCATTCTAAGGGAATAGATTAATACACATAAACTATCAAGTTTAGCTGAAACTACTGTTCAATATTGTAAACTGCCAACTTTATAATCCTTAAGCAAAAAAATAGTTTTTCTCCCCAACAAAGACTTTTTATAAAAGCAATAAGGTAACTGTAAGACGTGTGCTTATCATGATATAATCACACCCCAGGGGGAATGAGAGGTGCTCGACTGCACCTCATGCTTTGTAATGACCCAGGGGTGTGATTATCTTATGATAACCACACTCCCTGTCATGCCTTATTGCATATAGATTCCACATGTCATAATGAATCCTGAAGCACTTTCTAGGTCTCGTAGCAAAGGCAATGACTTTGAAGTATAGGAAGTAGCCAGATTTTCTAGGTACATACAGATTAATATTGTATACATTAGGAGGAATTATGAATGACTACTTACCTGTACTAGCCAGGCCACAGTTTTTAACTGTTTCTGGGAACTTTAGGTTTCACATTATGTTTTATTGGTGCATGCTAAATTGTTCTATCAAAATGCAGTGTAAGAGCTAAGCAAAATATACCATCATATTCTAGAACCATCAAGGCAATGACATCTGTGACACAAGTAGCTTGTACTTTCCTGGTAGGACTGTTCTACAGGAAAGGATAAGAGTATGATTATCTGGCTTTACTCTAGAAATCATTGTACTTTTAGTTCCCCTTTAATCAAGAATTATATCCACTCTGGTTATAGTGTTCTGAATCTTGAGGCCTAGGTTTTGGCAACGGTGGAAGAGGAGAGAAGGGTTGAAAGAACTGTCAGGAGTCCTGTTCAATGGTGGTTGAATATCATATGGGCCTCTCTGCTACTGGAGTTATATTAGGAAGTTGTATGTCATCTGGAGACAGCTATTTAGTTTTAAAATTCTACACTTTATTAGTAAAAATAGTAATAAATTCTAATTAAAATGAATAGGGTTAATGGGAGGTCTATAAGGGAACGGGAAGATCAAGGGACTTCTGAATTCACAATTATGGACTGACATAAAAGACAACAGGATAATAAACTAAGCAATTATCTTTGATATACCTTATGATATAATCGCACCACAGGGTGAATCTACACCTCAGGGAATGGGTTTCTCAGCAACTTTGCAACCTTGTTAATCTGATATATGTCGCAGTCAACATTTAAATACTAGTGTGCTGTGCAGGAAAATCTACAGTACCTTTTCATGCCTGTCAACATAAATTGGTAGATAAAGATGATGGCCTATCATTATGACCACTGATGGGTTGATTCATTGTCTGCATCAGCTCTGAGATCAGTCAAGTTAACTGTAGGTCATCATAAGGAAATCTGTGTCTAAACTAAAGCTTATTTAGCTGTATAGCGCACAAGTGGAATACTACTGATTATCATAAAGGTCAGACATGCACATTTTAACTGGTGGTAATGAGTAGTTTTAAAGATGTTTGAGCCTTTTCTTAATCTTGCCATGTCACAAGGCTTCTATTGTTATGCACCATAGAATATGCCTTTAATTGTACCATTTGCCCTATTGTGTCTTGATCACAGAGTGGGTAGTAGGATGTTACTTGTGATAACCGCCTACCACATGTCCTAATAATTACTAGTCTTCAGTAAATTGCACAGTGAAGTAACACTGAAGTCTGGTAAAACAAAAGGCTCCAAAAAGTTGAAAGCAATATTTAAATAGTTTCATGTAGTGTACCATATTGTGCTGAATGTGTGATGCCTCAAAGTAGGGTATAAAAAATAAATAACTCTGTAAAGAAACTGTAAAGAACCTAGAAAGCATTTTAAGAAGTCTTACAATAATTAAGAATTATTTTAGTTTCTGTGGATGTTCAGACTGATTTAACAAGGAAATATTAAAAAGATACTGGAGACCCTGGGATTCATCAACAAAATTAATGCCTGTGGCAAATTATTTTATGAACTAAGGACATTCGTTGCCTGTAGAAAGTGGTTTTCAGACAGAGATCTGCAAACAGTACTTATGGTTTCCAAGGGATGTGCTATCTCAGTTTCACTTGTAACAGCTCTGAGCAATTAATTCCCCTAGTATTTCAGAAAAAGAAGCTAGGTTGAAAAATGACAAGTTCAGATAATTCGGAATGGTAGTGTCCATGAAAACCTCAACAGACATGTAAAATAATCTGAGAAGAATTCTAATTGCTGTCAGTGGCTTGGGTAGTGGTCTGACTGAACCAACCCCATTTGGAACATTTTCTTAAAATGTCTATTTAAATTTAACTTTAAATATAGTGCTCTTTTTTCGATGTTCTTTATTTTGATTACCTAGCCATGTATGGAAACTGTTCCCTTAGGGTATGTCTACACTACCAGAGTAGTTCGATTCTACTTAAATCGAATTTGTGGAACCGATATTACAAAGTCGAACGTGTGTATCCACACTAAGGACACTAATTCGACTTTGTGAGTCCACACTAACGGGGCAAGCATCGACATTGGAAGCGGTGCACTGTGGACAGCTATCCCACAGTTCCCGCAGTCCCCGCTGCCCATTGGAATTCTGGGTAGAGCCCCCAGTGCCTGCTGGGGGAAAAATGTGTCGAGGGTGGTTTTGGGTAACTGTCGTCATTCAATTATCACTCCCGCCCTCCCTCCCTGAAAGCGCCGGCGGGAAATCTGTTCGGTCACTTTTCTGGTGAGTGACAGCGCGGACGCCACAGCACTGCGAGCATGGAGCCCGCTGCAATCATCGCTGCAGTTATGGCCGTTGTCAACTTCTCGCACCTTATCGTCCACCTTTTTCACAGTCAGATGCTGAGAAATCGGGCGAGGAGGCTACGGCAGCGCGGTGAGGACATGAAGTCTGAGAGTGGCACAGACCTCTCACAAAGCACGGGACCCCGCACCGTGGACATCATGGTGGCAATGGGTCATGTTCATGCTGTGGAACGGTGATTCTGGGCCCGGGAAACAAGCACGGACTGGTGGGACCGCATAGTGCTGCAGGTCTGGGATGAATCACAGTGGCTACGAAACTTTAGGATGCGTAAGGGAACTTTCCTTGAACTGTGTGAGTTGCTGCCCACTGCCCTGAAGCGCAAGGACACCCGGATGCGAGCAGCCCTGACTGTGCAGAAGCGAGTGGCCATAGCCCTCTGGAAACTTGCAACGCCAGACAGCTACCGATCAGTAGCGAACCACTTTGGCATGGGCAAATCTACCGTGGGGGTTGCTGTGATGCAAGTAGCCAACGCAATCGTTGAGCTTCTGTTCTCAAAGGTAGTGACCCTGGGAAACGTTCAGGTAATCATAGATGGCTTCGCCGCGATGGGATTCCCAAACTGCAGTGGGGCTATAGAGGGAACTCACATCCCTATCCTGGGACCGGACCACCAGGCCAGTCAGTATATTAACTGAAAGGGCTACTTTTCAATGATGCTGCAAGCACTGGCGGACCATAGGGGACGTTTTACCAACATCAGCGTCGGATGGCCAGGCAAGGTTCATGACGCGCGTGTTTTCAGGAACTCTGGTTTGTTTAGACGCCTGCAGGAAGGTAGTTTCTTCCGGGACCACAAAATAACTGTTGGGGATGTGGAGATGCCTATAGTGATCCTCGGGGACCCAGCCTACCCACTAATGCCCTGGCTCATGAAGCCCTATACAGGCGCCCTGGACAGTGACAAAGAACTCTTCAACTACTGGCTGAGCAAGTGCAGAATGGTGGTGGAGTGTGCTTTTGGACATCTCAAGGGGAGATGGAGAAGCTTACTGACTTGCTCAGATCTCAGCGAAACCAATATCCCCATTGTTATTGCAGCTTGCTGTGTGCTTGTAACAGGGTCGTACTCACCCCTGTGGCGCCTCCTGCTGGTTGCGCTGGGGAATTAGCTCTCTCCAGCATCCGGAGCGCCCTCTGCAGGCTCCACCTGTTTACTATTGGCCCCGAGTCCCTCCCTGGACCCCGGTGCCCTCTTACATGGGGTGCTGCCCTCAGCAATAACCCCTTTCTCTTAGGGTCTCCCCTCCTTGGAACCCCTACCCCACTATCCCCACTTCGCCTCAGTAGTGGCTACTGCCCAGTCTCTATCTAGCCCCCATTCGCTGGGGCAGACTGCAGTATCCAGTACTCATCATCGGCAAAGGGGGTTTGAACCTGCTGCCTTGTCTGCCCCTAGGTTGCCCCCTCAACCCCCAGTACCTCTTAGCCCTCTACTAGGCCGCAGCCTGGGGCTTTCCAGGCCAGAACTCCCCAGCTCCTTAGCCTGTCCCCAGCCCTGCTTCACCCTAGGTACCTTGTCTCTTTTCCTAAGCAGCCAGGCCCATCTCTCTCTACAGCCAAAGAGAGACTGTTTGGCTTCTGGCTTCCCTGCTTTCTTATAAGGCCCTGTTGCTCTGTTTGGGGCGTGGCCCCAGCTGCAGCCACTTCCCCCAATCAGCTCAGCCTTGAGAGCCACTGCTCTCAAGCCCTGCCAGGCACTTTTTAAACCCCTTCTCAGCAGGAGCAGGATCCACCCTGCTACAGTGCTCCACAATCTCTGTGAGAGCAAGGGGGAGACCTTTATGGCGGGATGGGAGGTTGAGGCAAATAGCCTGGCTGCTGATTACGCCCAGCCAGACAGCCGTGTGATTAGAAGAGCCCAGCGGGAAGCGCTGTGCATCCAGGAGGCTTTGAAAGCTAGGTTCCTCAGTGAGCAGGGTAACCTGTGACTATTAAGTTTGTTCCCCACCTTCCAACACACGTTTAAAAATAAAATACATGGAACTTTGTTAATTAACACCGTTTTCTTTAGTACTGATTTCGCGGTAAAGGGTTGAAACTGGGACGCTGACTGTGGTGGGTAGGGTGTGTAGTGATGTAAAGACCGCTTCTAAACTCGAGGAATGACAGGCTCCTGCTCCTAGAGCGGTCCGCAGTGGCGGACTGGTTGTTTCAACGGAGCCTGCCACCCCTCCTTTTCGGGACTCTGTGTGTGGGGGCTATGTGACTTTGTGGCAGGGGAGGACGGTTACAGATCCCCTGCTGCGTGGCTCTGTGATCCAGGATAAGGACCGCTGCATAAGATCTCTAACTGCCCTCCCCCGCCACAAAGTCACATAGCCCCCCCACACACACAACATGAAAACCACCTCCCAGACTGACCAGGGTGCCTAGTGACTGCACTGTGTGTGTGACCTGCTGCTGAACCTGCCCCCGTGTCTGTACCCTGGTAAAGGTGACTGTCCTGTCCAATTACCAACCCCCTTCCCCCCCCTTCAAACACAGTCTCCTCTAAAAGAACATGACGGAAACAGTAATTAACAGAAAAGTATTTTTTATTATCAGCTAGACAGTTAGGGGATGAAACTGGGACGGGGGCTTGGGTGAGGCGGGAAGGAAAGGACTTATCAAAATTTTGGGAATGAGAGCCTTCTTGTACTTGAGCACTCTGGAGGGGTGGAGTGACAGTTTTCACGGCCCCTGCCACCCCTCCTTCTTGGTACTTTGGGTGAGGGGGGTATGGGACTTTGTGGCGGGGGAGGGCGGTTAGAGATAGACTGCAGTGGGGCTCTGTCCTCCTGCCTCCGGTCCTGCAGAACATCCACAAGGCGCCAGAGCGTGTCCGTTTGCTCCCTCATTAGTCCAAGCAGCGTTTGAGTCGCCTGCTGGTCTTCCTGCCACCACCTGTCCTCCCGTTCACTGTGTGAGCGCTGGTACTGTGACATGTTCTCCCTCCACTGCTGGGCCGCCTCAGCTCGGGAGCAGCCCAGAAGTTCTGAGAACATCTCATCCTGTGTCCTTTTCTTTCGCCGCCTAATCTGTGCCAGCCTCTGTGAGGGGGATGCCAGGGTAGGTCGGGAGACAGTCGCAGCTGTGTGATGGGAAAAAGGGAGTGAATTCCTTATAAAGATACATTTTTACGAACAATGAACATAGTCTAGTCTGTCTCTGTGAACAAGACCATGCACAGCACCTATCTCATGCGCACTCAGGACAAGTTCGAATTTTTGGCCTTCGCATTCAGTGCCTGGGGTCTTGCAGTGGAGATCAGACAAGCGGGGCAGCACAGCAGAATTCGAGTAGCAGGCAGACATGGTAAGCCATAGACTTTTGGCTGCTTAAAACTTAATTTATAGCAGTGCCCTCCTTTCACGGTCAAAGCAATGCTCCTAGCGTTGGCCAGTTCCTGCTGCCGGCAATCCAGAAAGCATGAACTCTGCCCCTGTCCCACCCTGTCGCGGCTGTCCCCAGGAAAGATCCCTGTATGCTGCCCCTGTCCCGCCTCCACCACGTGGCTGTAAACCGCCGGTTATAGTTATGTAAAGGAACAGGCAAGCAGTCCCAATACTAACATTCCCCTAATTCAAAGCAGGCCACCATGAGCGAGATCACCCTGATGAGGATCAGTGACACAGATAAAGACCGCGTGCTGCGTGAAAGCCAGCAAAAACCAGGGCCCTATGCCGCCATGCTCGTCGAGGCAATGATACCAGACTACCTGATGATAGCCTGGCGCGGAAAAGTGTGCTACCACGGAGGACGCAATAAGGCCGCTCTCCCCAGGAACCTCATGCAGAGGCTTTTCAATTACCTCCAGGAGAGCTTCGTGGAGATCTCCTATGAGGATTTCTGTTCTATCCCCGTATATACTGACCTTCTTTTCGCATAGTTAATATTCCTGTTCTGTTAAAAATAAATGTTTACATGTTTAAAGCACTTACCGACTGATCCTTCCCCTGATTCAGGGTCCAGGATAATGGCTGGGGAGGGTTGGTAGGGGATCTCCGTGAGGGTGATGAAGAGATCCTGGCTGTCGGGGAAATCAGCGTTGTAAGCGCTGTCGACTGCCTCATCCTCCTCATCTCCTTCCTCATCTTCCCCATCCACGAACATCTCCGAGGAACCATCTGTCGACACTATCCCATCCTCAGAGTCCACGGTCAGTGGTCGGGTAGTGGTGGCGGCCGCACCTAGAATGGAATCCAGTGCCTCGTAGAAACGGCATGTCTGGGGCTGGGATCCGGAGCGTCCGTTTGCCGCTTTGGTCTTCTGGTAGCCTTGTCTCAGCTCCTTGATTTTCACGCGGCACTGCATTGCATCCCAGCTGTATCCTCTCTCTGTCATGGCTTTGGAGATCTTCTCATAGATCTTCACATTCCATTTTTTGGAGCGCAGCTCCGAAAGCACAGACTCATCGCCCCACACAGCGATCAGATCCAAGACTTCCTGGTCAGTCCATGCTGGGGCCCTCTTTCTATTCTGAGATTTCAGGGACACCTCTGCTGGAGAGCTCTGCATCGTTGCCAGTGCTGCTGAGCTCGCCATGATGTCCAAACAGGAAATGAGATTCAAACTGGCCAGACAGGAAAAGGAATTCAAATGTTCCCAGGGCTTTTCCTGTGTGGCTGGTCAGAGCATCAGAGCTCAGACTGCTGTCCAGAGCGTCAACAGAGTGGTGCACTGTGGGATAGGTTCCGGAGCTATTAGCGTCGAATTCCATCCACACCTACCCTAATTCGACATAGCCATGTCGAATTTAGTGCTACTCCCCTCATCGGGGAGGAGTACAGAAATTGAACTAAAGAGACCTGTATGTCGAACTAAATAGCTTCGTTGTGTGGACGGGTGCAGGGTTAATTCGATTTAACGCTGCTAAATTCGACATAACCTCCTAGTGTAGACTAGGCCTTAGAAGTGAGTATACTTGATAAAAGGAGTTTGGAGGAAGAATTTGATGTCATCAGTTGAAGAACTGACTAGAACATTCCTTATACTGACTGCTGACAGTAAAGGCTGGTAAATAAATTAGGGTTTAAATTCTGGCTTCACTGAAGTTAATGGCAAAACTCCCATTGACTTTAAAGGGGCCAGGATTTAACTCCACAGTTTCTTGAAATTAACAGACTAAGGACCTGATGTTTGAAAGTGCTGAGCGGCTCCTATGAGGTGCAGAAACTCCTTAACTACTACTGTCTTCACAGGATGTACTCAGCACCTTGTAGGATTGAGCCCCCATCTAGGCCCTGATCCTGCAAAGATTGACGTGTGGTCCTTAGCTTTGATCAGGTGAGTGTCATTTTATTCATTTGAAGTCAGGAAGCTCAAGTGACTTTAATAGGATGTTGTGAAGATTGTACAATAAAAAATGTATACAATGTAGTTTTTAAAAGATGTAATGTGGTCTATAAGTGCTAAGTATTTTTATTAGTAGTAGTATTTGTTGTTCATTCAGTGCTGTATATTAGACCAAATTCAGCCTGGGCACAAGAAAGTTCACCACCACTGTCTGTATTGTAGTTGCAACAAAGAATCCTGTGGCACCTTATAGACTAACAGACGTTTTGCAGCATGAGCTTTCGTGGGTGAATACCCACTTCTTCGGATGCAAGAAGTGGGTATTCACCCACGAAAGCTCATGCTGCAAAACGTCTGTTAGTCTATAAGGTGCCACAGGATTCTTTGTTGCTTTTACAGATCCAGACTAAGACGGCTACCCCTCTGATACTTGTATTGTAGTTGTTCCTGTTTACATCATAAATGAATGTGATGGTTTTTGTGTCTTTCTCTGATCTTTGAGCTATATTTTTCATGTGAGTTGGAAACATTCATGTTAGGTTAGTCACTCTGGGGTCCTCTGGTGTAACCACTGCAGTGTGTTATGACTCCATAAGGCACTAGCACTGGAAGTAGGCCTGGCCGAGGACTGTGCTGATTCTCCACTTAACTTTCAGTTCACTTCAGAAACGCTGGTGCAGTGGGGAGCATATTCTACATCCCATCTGCCTCCCTCTCTCTGGATTTAACCTGAGGATTTAATCAGGAGGAATGTTAATGTGCACCTACCTCTCTTGGCTAGCTTTTCTGAATCTGGTCCCTTTAATTAATAATATAGTTTTGCCTCAAAAATATAGATGTTTGAATTTTAAAAAACATTTATCTAGCAGCATGTGATTTAGTGTTAATATTGAAGCATCCAGTGGATCTCAGAGTGAATGAGACCTTTAGTTTTAGCCAGGGATGAAAGTAATTTAAAGGAATTACCGGTATGCCAGAGTCCTGAGCGCAGGGGCGGCTCTAGGCACCAGCAAAACAAGCTGGTGCCTAGGGTGGCCAAATCTAGGGGGCGTCCCCTGCCGCCGAGGGGGGGCGGCAGGCTGGGCCGGCGGACCTGCCGCAGTCATGCCTGCGGGAGGTCCACCGGAGCCCCGGGATGACCGGACCTGCCGCAGGCATGACTGCGGAGGGGGCGCTCGTCCCGCGGCTCGGCTGGACCTCCCGCAGGCATGACTGCGGCAGCTCAAGCGGAGCCGCCGCGTCCGCGAACCGTCCGCAGCCGCGGGGGGTACAGCCGAGCCACGCGGGACCAGCGGACCCTCTGCAGTCATGCCCGCGGGAGGTCCGCTGCTCCCGTGGCTCCGGGGCGCCTCCCGCGCATGACTGCTTGGGGCGGCCAAAACGCTAGAGCCGCCCCTGCCTGAGCGGGGACTTGGCCTCCACCGGAAGGGGCGTGGCCTCAACCAGAAGAGGCAGGGCCTTTAAATCAAGATTTAAAGGCCCTGCTCCGGCTGCGGCTGGGAGCCCCAGGGCCTTTAAATCACTGCTGGAGCTACCAGCTGCGGAGGTGGCTGGGAACCCCGAGGCTAAGGGGTGATTTAAAGGGCCCGGGGTTATGGCCGCTGCTACCGCAGTGGAGCTCTGGGCCCTTTAAATCACTGATGGAGCCCTGCCGCTGCTACCCTGGGGCTCCGGCAGCCGGGCTCGGGCGATGCTTTAAAGGGCCTGGGGCTCCCTGCAACGGCAGGAGCCCCGAGCTCTTTAAAGCGCTGCCCGAGCCTCACTGCCTGAGCTCAGGGGTAGGCGGCAGGGCTTGGGTGGCGTTTTAAAGGGCTCCTGGCAGCGGCAGGAGCCCTGGGCCCTTTAAATCGCTGCTTGAGCCCGGCTGCCTGAGCCACAGGGCTCGGGAGGCGATTTAAAGGGCCCGGGGCTCCAGCCACTGCAGGGAGCCCCGGGCCCTTTAAAGTGCCAGCCTGGGGAAGCCAGTCTGGTCTGGCACAGTGTACTGGCTCTTCCTGGTATGCTGTACCAGACCGTAACAGCTTACTTTCTCCTCTGCTTTTAGCATGCCTTTGGGGAAATACAGGCCCACTGACAGCAATTCCGGGCCCCAGGGAGAACAGTCAATTGGCCCCCTAGAAAGGGATGGGCTATTTTTAACCAACAGTTTAGGTGGTTTTTTTAGCAGTTGCAATGTGAATTGTGCTATTCTGGGCTTGGGCTATTTTGCTGATCCTCCCTCCAAAATATACTGTCTGCCTGAGAAGTGCTGCACTTCCACCTTTCACCCATCAGATGGCGATGTGGCATGGCACCAAATAAGCAGCAGGTGGTGTGTGTGGTGGTCATGTGCACAGCAGGGGGCGGGGTCGCTGGGGTGGGGAGCCACTGCTGCTGCACATCATGCAGGGCAGGCCGGAGCCGGGCCCAACGCTGTTGTTGGCTTGGCATGGCGTTGCCACATGGGCACAGAGCTGGACAACGTGTGGCGGCTGGTGCATGCTCGTGGTCTGCTTGACATTTGTGCAGTGCTGCGCCTGCGCTGGCTGGTGCCCAGCGAGATGCTGCTGGCTGTGCTGCTAGTGCCCAGTGACCTGCTGGCTGCGCTGCTGGGTGTGCTCTTCCGGCACAGCCAGGGCTTCCAGATGCCCACCCGGCTGCCTTCGCCACTGCCAGTACTGCATCGAGTGCGCCTAGGAGTGCGCCTAGCAGCAGCGGCAGATGGGGGGCCCCAGGTCCTTTTAAATCATCCGGGCTTCTGGGCAATTGCCCCCTTTGCCTTCCCCCCATGCCTTATTGCGGGCTTGGGGAAATACATCTGAGAAATTACTTTGTAACAAACAAACACACAAACTGTAATGAGTAAAAACGTTGTATCATTTAATTCATCATCAACCTTATTTTAGTGAGTTTTATAGCAAAAAAAAAATAGTAATCCAGTTTTAATTTACTTTATTTCCCCCTTTAATATTCTGAAAAAGGCACAGGTTACTAATATTTCTGTGTGAGGTGAAGGACCTGATTCTGCACATGCAGAATGCACCCTGCCTGGTGAACCTTCCATTGCTTGGGAACTCTGCAAGTGCTACATCTGTATAGGCCACGGATGGAATGTGGCCTAGAATCTGTATTTTAAACCTTATTGCTATTAAGGGTTCTCTGCTTGCCCGCAAAGTTTCACTGATGTCAGTGGGAGTACACAAGGAATGCAGAATTGGGTCTCTTAATTAATAAATACGCTTACATTAAGCCTGCCTTGAGAATCTCTTATCCAGTAAGAATACTCTAGGGTGGCATTGAAGGATGATTTTATGTTTCAGGCATGGTAGTTATGCAAAAGGACAACAGGTTTCCCCCAGCAATTTACAGAATCAAAAATGTTATTTATTTATTTGTTGCAGTTGCTTTTTTTAAACTGGATAGCTGTAAGGAAACATAATTGGTTTTAGAGACTTTCTATTTCTGGGTCACTTGTTTGAAAACATCCCAGGCTAATATTTACCAGTTGACTGAATATCTTTAATAATTGATGGCTATTTGGTACTCTGTGTGAAATAAATTGGTGGTCCTATTGGATGGTATCCATGTCTCCAAAAAAATTATCACTTTTGGCATTAATTGGACCCTTTGGCAGAGAACTCAAAGACTGAACTGGCAGAAGTATGAAGTCTCACCCCTAGAAATGATCCATCCACATCAAGGTTCAGGCTCACTGTCAAGAAGCTTTGATTGCAACTGTTTATGCTTTACTTGTGCTGTGGAAAAACATATGACTTCACACTCCAGCAGGGAACTGTGAACTGATTCAGAAAAGAGATGGAACTTTCTGCCAACCTCAGACACATCGGGAACTGAACTCAAACCAAATGTTTTGCAGGTTTACATTTCAATAATTTTTAAAAATTATTTACGTTGTTCTGCACCTCTTCACTTCAGGGTTCTGGCTACAACTAAAGCAGAAATAACATGGTATTGAGAAAGGAGCTACTCTTTAAAATGTTTCTGATTGGAGGATTTTTGGGTGGTTCTGGAAAACAATTTTTTTGCTCATTGAATCCCTCCAGCATAATTAACTCCTGTCCATCATGATCACAGTAATATGGACAATAACAAGGGGGACCTCTTGAAATAGTTTCAGTGGACTTTAAAAGCTAGTCCAAGGCAACTGTAGGAAAAAACATAAATAAACTGTGAGCTTTAAGAGAAATCAGTAACGAGTATTAATCCCTAGCAATTGGTTGGCCTGGGTCAGTGTTTTCTAGACTACCTTCTCAAGCAAAGAAATTAGTAAATTCCTTTTTTAAATGAAAGTTGAGATTCTCCTTCCCATTTCTAGGACCACCAAATCAGGGTATCCTATAGGTACAGGCCAATAGTTTAACCCAGTGTGGTCCCACATTAATCTCTGGAGCTTCTTCTCCGCAGCCTCCAATACCTGAAATACCCGCCCTGATCAGGACCACCATGCCTTA